>NW_020174698.1:498327-752993 GCF_003031525.2 Neophocaena asiaeorientalis asiaeorientalis
ACCCCCATCCCACCCCTCCAGGTCATCACAGAGCACCAAGCTGAGCTACCTGTGCCATGCAGCAGCTTCCCACTAGCTAGTTATTTTACACACGGTAATGTGTTTATTCTGAATAATATAATAAACACCTGTTAACGCCCATCCCAAAACAGGAAAAAAGAAAGCAGCTGATAAATGTGACTCCATTAAAATTATGAACTTCCTTTAATAAAAACTCACCTTAACAAATGCAAAAAAACAACTGAGAAAAAACCGTTTTATCTGTTTTTGTCTATTTTACAAATGCATCTCTACTTCAAGATCATAAATTTATCTTTTTTATTTAATGTTTTAAAGTTTTTAAGTCTGACCAATCTGGAGTTTGTTTTTCTTTATGGCTTGAGGAAAGAATCTAGTTTCACATTCCTATGTAAGTAACTTTTTTTTTTCATTTCTCTCTCACATCTTTCTATCTTTTCCCACATGTTTTCCAATTGATATACTACACTCCCTTTATCATATTTCAGTGGTTGATATATGTGCAGATCCCTTTCTGTTCTTTCTATTCTATTCTATTGGCCAATTGTAATAATTCTGCACTGCCATTATTTATTTAACTTTAAAATAAGCCTTGGTATCAGATACTGCAATAATTTTACCTATACCTTTCTTCATCAGAAGTGCCTTGACTATTCTTGATCCTTTATACACACACACACACACACACACACACACACACACACACACACACATATGTATATTAAGTTCTTTGAAACATTCTATTGGGGTTTTATTTTAAATTTTACTGAAATGATAGATCAGTTTCAGAAGAATTGACACTGACTAAAGATATGTGAGACCTTTACAGAAAAAAACTATAAGACTTTATTAAATTTATTTTAAAAATTGAAATTAATGAAGAGTTATACCATGTTTATGGATAACGAGATTTAACGTTATAAGGTTTATACATTATATTGTAAATATTCAAGGAATTCATGACTGGTAAGGCATTCTATACACAATTTCTGCATTGTTAGTAAGCATTAGACATTCACAAATGACTTGAGTTCCATCTAGAAATTCTAATATGATTGATTGTCTTCATGTGACAAGAAAGGCATTGTGAAGCTATCATTACAAACAAGAAACAACTTTCCATTTTAGCACAAGACCCTCTTGTTTCTGTTTTTAGCTTACCCTTTTTAAAAAGAGTTTTAAGATACTTTGATTTTTAAAAATATGTAATAGTCAAAAACATATAGGAAGAGAAATACATAGGCATTATGGCTTTAGGGTTTTCTATTACGGTAGATTTCCTTCATGTCAAAAATGTACTTGTTGTGAATATGAACATTAGTCTTTCCAATTACATTTGTAGTCATGTGAAGGAATTCCAGCAGTGCCTAAGGCAGAAGAGCCAAAGTGCCATAGAGGCTAGTGAGACAATTTCTGTGGAATCTCCCTACTTAAGAGGCATGCCACATCTGACACACTCTCCAAGGGTCCTATCTGGGACTAGCCTGAACAAATTATATGTAGATTTAGCTCCCCTCAATTCTTAAATTGGTCCTTGAACATCCTCTCCAACTGTCCATTATTGTAGACCTATCCACAGTCCTCCACTGGAGCTAGAAATTCCCTTTGCTCCACATCCTACTTCAGAGATGTCATTCACTCATCTGTATACTCCATCATCTTCCTCCGTCGGGGAAATTAGCAGATTTTTCTTGTGTTCTAATTCCTATATTCTTGGCCTACCTTTGCCGTTGCTGGCCTTAGTTGCACTGCATATCTCTTGTTTATTGCCTGGGGCTTCTCTGACACAAGGATATGGAGCACCAGTGGGGACTCCCTTGTCACTCTCATGTGTGGCCCAGAACTGTGGAAGCCTTTAATGGCCCGTGAGCAGCCTGCACCAATGTGGGGGTGAAAGGTACTGTAAACAACGGCTAAATGCTTCTCCATTTCATCCTTCGGGTGAACACATCAAAGATGTATTCTATACACTCATGAGAAAGAACAAGAGAAATCAAGTCCCAGTTGTCCATAGCAGTGATCAACTTGATAAAGCACCTTTTCATTAACTGTTCCTCCTGCTTTGTTTCACTCTCCCCCAGGCCCTCACTCCTGCTCTCTAGGATCATTTTCCAAATAAATCCTGCACCAAGAGAAAGCAGGCTAAGACAAGAAGACATACCTCATTTTCTCAAGGTCTCTCCTCGGTGGCTCCAGGACAAGTTCCTTATCTGTTTAAATGACCAATATTAATAGCAGAAGCCTAAAACTCCCATCCATAGTACCCTTCAGGAGATTATTGGCTCTCTCATTTTAGCACCTAGACTATAAGTAAGTAAGTAAGTGCTGTGTTTTACTTGATTTTGTACCCCAGAAACTCTAACTGTTCTGATACATAGGAAGCACTCAAGAAATGCTTGATGAATGAATGAATGAAAACAATGCTCTGTGTTTCTGTTTTGCTTTTTTAAGATATCTGTGGTAGGACTCTATGGTTAGGCCAGAATAGGATTAAGTCAGTGCCAATCATCAGAAGGTGTTTTAGGACAAAGTATAGCAGGGCTTCCAAATCCCATAGTGCAAGTGTCACATACCTGCTCCTCCATATGAGGCCAGTCCTGGTCTAACAGGCCCAAAGAATCCCTGCCCTGAGCTAAGGGTGTCAGGGATGGGTATATGATTAGGGGTTCCAATAAGAAGACTGAGCTTGTAAACTTTTGTTGGGGACTCAGAATTCAAATAAACCTACTGGTTTCCAGGGCTTTCCCTAAGAGAAAAACAAAACAAAATTTAAATCATGTTTCTTTCTTTATTTCTAATAAGCAATCAGATACTTTCCTAGTATGTTATTTAGAGAGACTGAGAACTTGTCATAGTACCTTCTAAAGCTAGTGGATTCCGTACTTCAATCTCATTTCTAAAATTCATAACACTGTCGAGGTACCAGCTCCAGCATCTGAAAAGTCCCATGGTATGCCTTATACTACTAATTCTCAACTTGCCAGGGAGTGGAGGCAATCGGAAAGGATGTTACCTGCCTTAATAGTGAGGGTAGATGTAAGAAATTTTTAAAAGCCATACCAGGATTACATTTTTACAAGGCAAACTATAAAAGAATGGAGCTGAACAAACATTTTTGGCTGGTAAAACTATATACAGAGGACAGGGTGAGAAAATATTTCAAAAGCATAATACTGCATGATTCTAAAAGGTTTGCAAAACACTGTTATTTAATCTTCACAATGGCATATGTCATGACTATTATTATTTTCATTGTGCAGATGACAAAATGAAAGTTCAGAAATGGTAAGAAACTTGTGTAAGTATGCACGTCTGGGAAGCAGCAAATCTATCCATGAAATTTGACGGGTTGTGAAGTCTTTTTTGTGTAATATCTACCTCTGGTCTTCATACCATAAGGAGAGAACTGTCATCAATGGGGAAGTGGCATCTCTATGTTTACTACCTAAGAGTTTTCAAAAAAAATAGTTTATGTCTCTCCAAGAACTCATCTTGGAAGATGAGTATGGTATTTGGAAGCTTTGGCCAGAAGACAGCTTATTAAAGAAACTACACAATATTGTTTGTTGGTTTGTATTCTTTGCTGATGTTTGTTTTCATTCCCTTTGTTATTGATGACCTTCTCAAACAAGGATGGGAAGGACAACACAAACATTGAGAGAGACTATGCCCTTTTTATTCTAGTCCCGTCTTGAAAAAGGTTTTCAATCCCTGGCTGCATATGCCCTTTAGATTTTAGTTTCTACAGCTGCTTATTGAATAAATCTCTTAAGTTGAATTGGTTATAGGCTCTTGTTTGGCCCACGTCTTTCCTGCCACACATTTTTCAGCAGTATTTTTATGTTGGGTATCTGTTCTTGGCATTACTTTCCCAAAGGCATTATTTTCCATTTAATATAATTACTTCAAATAATAAATCTAATGGGAGAAAAAGAACTATTACGCCTTGCTTTATTTTCACAGGAGACAAAACTTTGATAAAGAGAAAGGGCCATTCCAGCAAGTATACTTGCAAATTTTATGCATAATTGCATTTGATTTTTTTGACACAAATAAATCACATATAAAAGCTTTTCCCAGAGAAAAATAATTTTGACTCTGGAAAGAATTTTAAGATAAGCTTATAAATTCACATCAACAAAATAAAAATTGGCTTTTCCTAGCAATGAATTTCTAGTCGTCTTGTATTCTTATTGGACTAAATGCCTTATTGCATTATGAGCAATTATTGGGACATTGGCGTTGTCTCCCAGTATAAAGTGGAAAGCTTTTTTTCTTTTTTGTCATTGGAAAAAATTAAGGACTTGTTTGGGAACCCCGTTCAGCAGCACTAGAAGATCTATACTATTAATTTTTTTTAATTCTATTTTTTATCAGGGTTTCAGTCTGATAGTGTGCTCTGTTTGCCACGTGACCTCTACGGCAGTTTTGCAGGCATCCCAGTACTCAGAAGTCCCATCCCAGAAGAAGTCCTCAGTGTTTTCATTCTCACAGCTTATCTCAGGCAATTTGACTGGTTCAACACATGGCAGGATGTGTGAATGGAGAACAGAACGCCATAGAAACAGTACATTTGCTCTTCCTCTGACTCTGGAAAACAGCCACAAATGGGCTCTGTATTAAAATATTAGAATCAATGTTAAAATTTTCATAAATTTATAAAGTAAACATATATGTGGAGATCATACAAACAACTCTTTAAAATGCACTTAAGGGTGGGAACACACTTACACAGTGTGTTCCATGCCCTCCCCTTCCTTTTCCCCCTCGTTACAAAGTTGTTGTTTTTTCCTAAAAGTCTACCCATATTTATTATACTTGCCATAATAAAAAGGAGAAAAAACAAAGTGCTAAAGTATCTAATTGAAACGCTCACTTCTGTGAACATAGATAGTCCAATATTCTGCTATTTCCTAATATCAAGTGTTACAAAATAGACAATCAAAATTACTAAGACAAAATGAGGGTCTGGAAAATTATCGTTTCTTTCATCAATATTTTAAATAATGTTATGTTCTGAATGTTAATTTCCACTATCACTTTATGTTGTAAAAAATAACATATCCCAAATGTATAGGACTTTTTTAGTATCAGTTCTTGATAGTTGAGAATATTATTTCAATGGTTAAGCAGGAGACTCAAACTAGCCTGCAACTGAAATATAGAATGATTAAATATCTACAAATTTTGAATAGTAATTTGTTTCCAGCCTGCTTCCTCCCTTCAGACCTCATGTCCCAAAATAAAAGAAAAACAGGACTTGAGGCTTGGGTTGTCTGGATAATTGCTTTAATTTTATTGTCTATTATAATATTATATAAAGATGAAGGTGAAAATTCTGCCAATATTGTAAATGGTGACAACTTGCCTTTATAAACTTTACACTCAGACTGTTGATGTTATGCAAACAAAATAAAACATGCCTATAAATAGAAAAACACAATGGTCTAATGAGAAAGGAGAGTATATTACATTTCCATTTATTTTTAGAAATGATGAAGCAGAATTCACCTGGTCTGTAGTGCAGATTCTATATAAAATCAATCAGTCGTGGAAATGTTGATTTTTAAAAACCATCATTTTGACTTTTCAAGATTCAGTAGAAGACTCCTTAATTATCATTTTTTCAAAATAATGTGTGCAAATATATATTTGATAGGCATGAATGTAACATTTCAAATGTAACTCTACTTATGAACAGGTGTGTAATACATTTTCCTTTGTCCCTATTAACATCTGAAAAATAACTTATTCCTTTCTATTTAGGACTCAAAGTCTTCAAATAAATATTTTAATGTATTTAACTTTATGCAATTATACATGTAAGCTTTGGAATGCACATGTATAGGTATTTATAATAAAAAGCAGTGTAGTAAATTGACGACATGAATGTTAACATCTCTTTAATTCTCTGTTGATCTATACTCAGGTTCTTACATTCTAATCTCTTTGTGGTATATATTTATTTATATACTTTATGTATTAACCTGAATTTACTGAATAAAAATGACAGTAATACATATGCTACACAAGATATCTGTCTCTAAAAGAAATATTTATCTCTAAAATAAAACTAAATTCCTTAAGCATTTTAGCAAAGAATACAGCAATATGTGTTACATTTAACTACCTAATTGACTATACCAAGGAGATGATAAAATAGCTTCCAAAAGAAAAAGCAGAATTTAATATTCTGTGCTATTTTATATTAAGATATCAAATTGTATACAGTGGCTTTAACTCTAGAATCATAAAAGAAGTCAATTAATAACAATAAAATACTAATAAGAACTCATCTACTTAGTGCTTGTTAAAGCATTAGTATTAACGGAGCCACAAATCCAAAATGTCAGGACACATGCCAAGAATCTGTGTATAAGTATGCAAATTTTAATATAACTCATCAGTTTAAGTGATGGATCACCAGTGATATTTAAATCAACCTAAATGTTCCAATCTTGAGGAAAAATGTTTTCAATTTATTGGCTTTCTTTAGAAGGAAAACTCAGTAGAGGTTTTGGCATTGCGCAGATGTTTCCAGAAAGGAAACAAAAAGTGTACTGAAGTATGCTCACTGATTGACTGAAATCCTATAAATGAAACCCAGAAGTTCATATCTCCTTTGACTTTTGTCAGTCTTTAAATAATCATAATGAGTCTGTAAGTTCTAGCCAGCCTTGATGCTTACGCATCTTTAAAATCAAACTTCTACTTCTGCCAGTGTATTAACTTGCCTATATATTCACATAATTAGCACCTCATCATTTTATGCTGTTCGGGGACTTCCTCTCATCTTCCAATCTCACATCCAACATTGAGAAAAGCAGTCACTGTCGCCTCATAAAATTCTGCTGCCCTTCAACTTCTGCTATTTTTCTTGTATGAAAATCAGATGTTAAAAAGATGAGGAGAACTACGGGACAGATCATGAGAGTTTGAGATATTATGTAAAATATGGGGAAACGCAGAAAACTAAAACACGTTAGTCAGTCGGCCCAGATCCGTCCCCTTGGGCCCTCCTGGCACCTAGGGTTTTCAATTGGGCGTCTTCGCCTGCGGGGGCTGGGAGTTCAGCATCCTCACTACACTCCATCACTTGGGATGCTCTGCCGCGAGCGAGAAGAGATAATTCCTGCTTGGCTGCGATTTATGTTGACATTTAATTTAAAAACTAGATGTCATTTTTTTTTTTTTTTGATAACGGCTTCTTTGATCAACCTAACAGTCTGGATGACCTGGCCGCCATTGCTATTGTTGTGAAGTGAATGTTTTACGCAGCAGATAAAGAAAGAAACTACTTTTTGAGAAGTTCCTCCGTGGTCAACTAGTTTTTAGGCTTTTGCTCCAGTGGCACATGACGGAGCATCTTTAGAGATATCTGGGTTTCCCTTTTATCTCTTTTGTTTTGGAAGGGGGATTGGGTTAAAAGGTGAATCCCACAGGCAGCCTCCTGCTGTTCGGTCTTGGCCAAAGTTTCTGCCGGTCAAGTTTGAGGCTTGGGCCAGAGAAGCCGGCGGACGCTGCGGATTGACCGGTTCCTCACAGTAGCCGCCTGGCAGGTCAGCCAGCGTGACATTCGTCGCTGGACTCTTACGAGGGGTTGGGGAGGGGTCGCTCCTGAGCCCAAATCGCCGCGGCCTCGGGTAGAGCGGCAGCTTCTGGAGAGGAACTCGGTGGCTGGAACTGCGGGGCGGTGGGCGTCGGGCACCGAGCTGCACGCCCCAGGCATCGGGTAAGACACGGTCCCCGGCGATCTGGAGGTGGGAAGGGGTCAGGAGGAGCCCCGCAGCCTCTGGAGCGCGCGGTCTCCGGGAGCCGGGGTTGCGTCCTGTGTGGGGATGCAGAGCTGAGGCTGCGCGCCCGGGGCACGTATCTCCATATCGGGTCCGCGCGCCGACCCGCTACTTTTCAAGTGCTATGCAAAGGCTGAGAAACTCACAGGCTCTTTCCCGAGCCAGGACGGCAGGGCTGGAAGCAGCCCGCGGGCCTTGGGACGCACCTGTTGCCAGGGGACCAACCCCCTCCGCCGCCGCCGCCCACCCCGGCCGCCAGGGCGCGGCGTGTGGCCCGAGGGAGCGCGGCCCCGTCGCCCTCTCCGCTCCGGGCCCGCCTGAGCCCTCTGAAGGAGCCCTCGGCCAGGGCCAAGGGCACGGCGCGTCTCTGGCTGAGGCCACTTTGGGCTGCCGCAGGCTCGGCCCAACGCTGGCTCCCTTCCACTCCCCTCCTCGCACCCGCCGGCGGTGGTGGATGGAGAGACGGCCCATGTAAGGAAATCCGTCTGCTTGCCCTCGTGGGCTCGGAGCCTGCTCCGTTTCGGGCTCGGGGGCTTATCCCGAGGGGCCGAGCCCGGGGGTGGAGGAGTCGAGTGGAAGTGAACTCTCAGGGTCCACAATGACTCCGCGAGGCAAGCGTGTGGGAGCAGCGCCAGCGCTGCCTGGTGGACATCTCTGCCTTTTGGGCCCTGGCGAGTATCAACCCATTTTTTGGCGAGCAAAGTTGTGGCTCCTTCACTCACTCTCTCTCTTTTCCGAGGGAAACAAGCCTCCTAGGAGAGTCTGGGACTCCTGGAAGGCCTCGCTAAAAGTGCTTGCCTTGCTGGGGCCCTGGACCTTGCACCATTCCACACTCACGCAAAGCGGCCCTTGGGGAAAGCAGAGGGCGATCAGGGAGAGAGGACGCATCCCTAACTGCGACCAAGGGCCCCCGGCCAAGACATGGCAGATCTGCCACTCCAAGCACCGCCGCGTTACTGCAGCCAAAAGCCCCTTCGGGGTGGAGAGGGTCTGGTCGGTGCAAGGGAGGCCCTGTCGCCCCTTCCCCGCCCAGCGCAGCCCCCCTCGGAGCTGCCCGCGGTCGCCTATGTGCCTATCTCCGTGGAAAGGCGGTGCGGAGGCAGAGAGGCTTCTGGATCCGACTCCCAGAACCCCGGCCCCAGTCCTTTCAGCCCAAGTGAGTTATTCAGTTTGTATTGGGAGGACTTCTACTTCTCCCCACCCCCTTTTCCCCCTGCAATTTTACCTTTTCTATTGATTGGCGGGGCGGGGGGAGGGGAGATTTAACCCTTTATTTCATATTGTCCCCTGAGAAAATAGGGATTTTTTTTAAAGGTAAAATACCTTTCAGCGGCACGATTTTTTCTACTCCTTCATTTGCAACCCTTCTGCTCAAAGTAGACTTTGCTACTTCCCGAAATCAAAACTGAGCAGCAGCGTTCTCATTTGGGGCATGGGAAGGACAGACGTCAATGCCCAAGGGTCAGGAAGGTGGATCTGGAGGACGTCGGGGGCCAGGCCTGTGCATTGGCCCAAAGGCGGGGAAGTCGCTTTAGCTCCTGTCGAGCTCTCTCTGCCCCACACCTTGATCAGCAGGAAAGCCGCTGAAGCCTGTGGTCTGGACCACGCCTCTTCCCCAGCTTCCTTCCATCGCCTGGGGCGGTGTCCGAATGTATGCAGATGTTCTGGAACCTTTTTGCTCAAAAGCAGCTCGGGGGATGTCATTATCTGAGTTCACATGGGCGAGTCCAGTGAATTACGAACAATTCCTTTTGCTTGGATATTAGGAGTGCGTTTGGACATTACTCTTTTCACATCCAATCGAATCTCTTGGATTCTCCGTTTTAAGAAACTTTCCTTCTATGGAGGTGTGGGCGACAGGAGGATAAAAGGCTTGTGTCCAATCTTCAGGGGCACTAAGGTCCTGGCCTTGACAAGCGGTGTTGGCCATTTCCTTTATTATTTTCTTTACAGAGAAGCAAAAGTCGGTGTAGAAAAAGCATCCGTTCCAACACTGCGTCTCCCCACCCGACTTGTACTGCCAGTGGTGCTTTCGCGGCGTGACCGTCTATGAGACACAGCCTCGCGGAGCGCGCAAACTCCGGCCCTAGGCGTGCATCCCTCTTCTGTTGACCGCTCGATTTGTGTCAATGGAAAGTGAGGCCTCTTTTACCTAACGAGTCCTGGAGGCTTGCAGTGACTCTGCCGCGCTGTGTGAGGCCCCAACTGCTCGAGGTTCCGGGATTGTTTCGGTTTCGCACTTTCCACCCAGACACTCAGTCATAACCTAGCACTTGTCTCTGGTTCCTCTGAGCCGGGAGCTTGGCGGTGCCCACGTTTTTCTAGAGGCCGCCGCCGGGGCAGTTTCCCTTACGGGAATTTCTGCCTTGCCCCTCACGCTGCTTAGCTAGTTCCGACTGACAAAAGCACAGCAAGACGGAAGAAAGATCGGCGCCGAGCTCCCCACTCGAACCGAAGGCTACAAACTCCAGGCCTCCTCTTTATCCCCAGAATGGACTGTGCGTGGGAGCGCAGGGCCCACGCGCGCACGCATAAGGGGCTCTTCAGATCCTTATGGTGCCGAACCACACACACACACACACACACACACACACGGTGTGTTTTTTGACGCTGAGCTCCCGCTCTCCCCGGACCGCTGATGTGGGGCGGCCCCAGCCGGATGAAGCCACCCGCCCCGGCCGCGTGGCGCTGAGCTGCAGATGCTCTCTCCGCGCGCACGCACAGCAGTTAGAGGCCCTCCAGCCGAGCCGCAGGCGGGGGCCGCCCCTCCATCTTCAGCTAGCGCCGGGGTCCAGGGCCTGCGGGGTAGACAGGGCAGGAGCAATCTCCCATGGAGTTCTTGGGAACCTTTCCAATCCTTAACTCCCTCCCGCCTCCTCGGCTGCTTTTCCTCTCCTCCATTTCTCAAGTGGCTCTTATTGTAAACGCCACGGTTGGTTTGTTTCTTCAGTTCCAGGTCTAAGAAGTTACAGAATCTGACAAAATTGAAATTCTTTCAGTAATCTATTTTTCAAAACGAAAGGGAAGATATAAAAAGCAAGAAACCCATCTCCACAACAGTGTCAGGGGGCATACCCGTCACCAGATATGGACATCCCATTCAAACCACACCGGAGGGCCCAATAAACAAAATGAACACAATGTCAAGGTTTAGGGAAAGAAGCCTAATGAAATAAACTTCAGGCAGTGCATGCACTTCGACAGGCATTCTTGCCCCTCCCGCCCCAACCCCCAGCGCATTGAACCTGCCCTTCATCTGCATCTCTGTCCTTGAAACCATTCCACTGAGACTTCTTTTGCCTACATTTTCCAAAAACTTGGGAGTAGCTGTGAAAGGGAGGAGAGAATGTTTCAATTCCTCTTTTCATCCCCAGAGAATCTCCTCCTGGCCCCCTTTCCTTTCCTTCCTTCGGTTCCTTTAGGTGTGACTTGGTTAGGGAAATCAGGAAGGGGAGTGGAGGGAAGGAAAGTTTTTTTTAAAAAATCCAGAAGGCGAGAGCTGGAGCGGTGAGTGTGTCAATCAGAGGGTTTTGTGCCTGGGGGCTCCTAGCGCTTCTGAGCAGAGGTGTCCCTGGGCGGCCCCACAATGAATATGAATAGGAATCCTTGCTAAATGGGACAGCAAAGCGCACCGCCCTGAATGACTGCACGTCATCCTAACCAGCCCAGGATAGATAGGAGTGTTCCTTTTGTCTCTTTTCTCCGCCGCAGCTCTATAAAAGCCCCTCTTTTTCAGCGTGAGTTGAGTTCAAGCACACACCAACTAGCTGTCCAGGAAACAGCCAAATCAGAGAGAGGGGAGTGGGGAGGGAGAAAGGCGGGGAAAGGCAGTGCCTCAGCTTTTCTTCTCATTTCTTGCCGCTGAGACGTGGGTTACTGGGCTGCAGCTTTTTTTTTTTTTTAATTCAAGGTTTTCTTTAATTTCCTACCTAAAGTCTCACCACAGTAGGGCCGCATCCCCTGTAATAAAATGAATTCTGATTCGAGCTCTGTCTCCAGCAGAGCTTCATCTCCGGACATGGATGAGATGTATCTGAGGGACCACCACCACCGCCATCACCACCACCAGGAGAGCCGTCTCAACTCGGTCTCGTCCACGCAGGGCGACATGGTGCAGAAGATGCCCGGGGAAAGCCTTTCGCGGGCCGGCGCCAAAGCCGCGGGCGAGAGCAGCAAGTACAAAATCAAGAAGCAGTTGTCGGAGCAGGACCTACAGCAGTTGCGGCTGAAGATCAACGGACGCGAGCGCAAGCGGATGCACGACCTGAACCTCGCCATGGACGGGCTACGCGAAGTCATGCCCTACGCTCACGGGCCCTCGGTGCGCAAGCTCTCCAAGATCGCCACTCTCCTGCTGGCCAGAAACTACATCCTCATGCTCACCAGCTCCCTGGAGGAGATGAAGAGGTTGGTTGGTGAGATCTACGGGGGCCACCACTCTGCCTTCCACTGCGGGACTGTGGGCCACTCGGCCGGCCACCCAGCGCACGCCGCCAACGCTGTGCACCCGGTGCACCCCATCTTGGGAGGCGCGCTCTCGTCCGGCACCGCCTCATCCCCGCTGTCCGCCGCCTCGCTGCCCGCCATCGGCACCATCCGGCCTCCCCACTCGCTGCTCAAGGCGCCCTCCACCCCGCCCGCGCTGCAGCTGGGCAGCGGCTTCCAGCACTGGGCCGGGCTGCCCTGCCCCTGCGCCATCTGCCAGATGCCGCCGCCGCACCTGTCCGCTCTCTCCACCGCCAACATGGCCCGGCTGTCGGCCGAGTCCAAGGACTTGCTCAAGTGAGCAGCGGGCCGGCCCGGCTGCGGAGGATGAGGGGAGAGCGGCGGGAGGGCTCGAGGTGCCGGGCCGGGAGGGCAAAGGGAGGCTGGGCGCTCGGCCGGAGGGCGGGAGGGAGGGCGGGGGGCTCCTGAGGCCTCCCACACCGTCTGAGAGATCTCAGACCCTACTTGACCGCCGGAGGGAAAGGACTAAAACCAAACTGCAATTTCTAGGTGGTAGCGAAGCGGGGCTCGAACCAGACGTCGTGTGTCTTGCATGCATGCTTCTTTTCTCCATGCCGCGCCGGTATTTCTCACTGCCATACGCTCTTGTCAAAACGGCATTTGTTGTATAAAGACGGGATCGGTGTAGCTGAACACCGCGAAGGGCCTTTAGAGTCGCTGTCCCTGTCTCTGGCTCTGTGTTCTCACCTTGGAAAAGACAACCATCCCTTTTGAATTTCAACTCCGGTCCAGGGCATGACAGCTCTTCTGTGGGTTTTCTTTAAGACGCAGTGTAGGTCGAAAGAATGCATGCACGCTTCTAAATGAATCTCGTCTAAACATGTTGTGCAGGCCGTGATGCCATTTTCCTTGTAACAAGGATTTATGAGGGAATTCTCCGAAGTACTCCGTATATCTGTCTATGGTTGTAAGAAGTGAAAAAGGGGGCAGAGTGCAAAGACCCAAACTCACGCACAAGCGCTTCTCCCCCACCCCACCCCCTTCAAACTCCATTCCCAACCTTCCTGGGCTGTTTTAGGGGCTGGTGACTGCAAGAGCTTGGGCTCCCCCTGCGACCTTGCCCCAGCCCCCCTTGCTCAGTTATTCTGCATGCGGGGTCGGCTCTCTCCATTATCAGCTTTGAAAATGTACTGTGGTTTGGGGAGGGGTGCCGTTTTTATTTTCCTGAACATTTGCTTGAACTATTTTGTTAGGGCTTCGAAGACAAGACCTGTCTTTATTTTTTATATATTCTTGATAACTATGATATATTTATTAATAACCAGTGTTTCTGGATGAGAATTTCAAATAAAAAAAGAACCTTTAAATCTTGGCTTTTGCTTTTGCCTAAAATTTTTGAAGATGGGGGTAGTGGGTAAGGAACATGTGGACCCAGTAAGGTATATCTGGGAGTGTGGGGGGGTGGATCTGGGTGGGTGGGCAGATTCGAAGAGTTTTCTCTGATCATTTACAGGTAAAGAGGTCGGACGCATTGGTGTTAATTATTACAATGAAATATCCTTCAAATGGGGGCTTGTCCATGTCACTAGTCTTGTGATACTTGAGCTCCTATTTCTCTGCAGTAATCAGAACCTCGTAAGCTCAACAGTTGAGATTTTTTTAAAAAGTGATCTAGAAACCCAAAGTGACAGGAAATGAGAGGCAGAGTGGTGACTGCACTGGCTGTGTTGGCAACAGACGAGAACAAAACAGTAAGTTAACTTCTTTTCACTTTAGATTGACCGTCTGGCTTTTTTTAAAAAATCAAGCAAGTGAAAATCCAGTATATGTTTTAAAAATCAAGGAAGAGTGATCCTAAAAAATAATCAAACGCCCAGCCCCCCACCAGCCCCTTGGCAGCAGGCTCCTCAGAGATAGGGAAGGCCTCCCTGCTTTGTAAGGTGAGCTCGAAGTGATTCCAACGACCGCCCAAGTCTCAGCATCTCCAGATTTACAGTGGGAATTCTCTCTTTCCTCCCTTAGAAGATCCCATTAGTCGAATGCAAGCTATTTGGAAGTGTTATTGGGGGGAGGGATAAAGAGAGAAAAGTCTTCTACATAAATAATGGCGAAAACGGGGGTTATTTCAATCGATTACTTTTCTCTCTTCCCACCGTATAACATTTCCAGATAGTTTGTATAAGCAAAAGTAATCCAGCAAGAAGGTTTTGTTTACTTGTTTATAGAGGACAAGAAATCAAGTTCTGGTGATGATAACTCGACCAGCACATGCCTCTATTTCCCATTAAGGATAATGGAAACCTGATTGAAATGTACCACCCCAGAATCTGCCTCTAGCTTAGATGTAACATCACCTCCCTGTTGGCTGAGGCCTAAGCTCCTCTTCAAGAGGAGGAGGCCAGGCAATAGATCTGTCTCTCTCTAGGATCCAGGGTAGACAGCACATCTAGGAAGCATCTACCGCTTCCTAGGTCCCCCACTGCACCTCTCTGGGAGGGCACCTCTGTGGGTTCTGGGTCTGTTTAACTCATTCTCCTCCATCTCTTTTTGCCCCCAGCTCCCACACTGCCAGGGAGATAGAGCTAAGTGAGGGTCTACAGTGGAGGGTGCTTGTTTCCTCTGGTTTTAGGCAGATAAATGGGGGAATAATCGTCTATTTCCCAAGGGTGATTCATTTCTCTGGGTGAGGAAAGAGCTGTTGAGGATTTATTTGAAACCAACACAAGGCAGCCCTCCAGCCTTTCCCTGTGAGTTTATTATTTAGAAAACAGAGGAGAGGGAGAAGTTTAATCAATCACGAAAAGGACTTTCCCCTGAGTCACTGGCTTCTTTTGAGTCCTGTTTTCAAAGGTCTGGTCCTGGGGAAAGACAAGAGGCCTGACCACCGGCTTAGTGGTGGGCTTCATCCCTTCTCTAGACCTGGGGCTTAAATTGGGCACTGAAGAGAAATAAGGCCATGCTCCTTGTACCCGAGGAGTGGTGGCTGTGCTGCCGAGGCACGCAGGAATCCCTTGAGTTACCTCCAGTGGTCAGTAAAAAGAGCTGTGTGAGATGTAGAGAACAAACGTATGGACACCAAGGGGGGAAAGTGGTGGGGGGGGATGAATTGGGAGATTGGGATTGACATATATACACTAATATGTATAAAATGATAACTAATAAGAACCTGCTGTGTAAAAAAAAAATAAAATAAAATTCCAAATAAATAAATAAAGAGCTGTGTGGTTCACGCTCTCGGGGAACTGTGCTAAAAACAGCCTCGGGCCCAGGTAATTCTATAACGAATTCTCCAACCCAAGTGGAAAACAGACACTGTTTCCAGCATTGAGGAGGCCCCTTAGACTAACTGGTCTCTTTTCTGGGTCACAAAAATTCCTTTGACTTAAAGACCAGAGAAAGGGTTCCTTTAAGAACAGTACAGGAACCCAAGGAGAAGGGCGATTTGGGAGCCAGGTGGTCTGGAGTTCTAGATTTATTGGGGAAGGAACAATCCCCACTTGCTTCCACTGGGAAGGGCCTTGCCCAGGAGCAGGCTGGTCTGCTTGGAGATGTGGCTTTGCAGGCGACTCTTACAGGCATTTTCCGATAATTTCTCGATTTCCTGATGCCAGAAACAAATGTACGTGGCCGCGAAAGTGAGAGTGGATTCTTGGCCGGATTTTCTTTTCACCGCCCATTTTTCACCTTCTCGAAAGTTCTTCAGTTTAAAGCAGTTTTTAATTCAATCTAGAAACACGACAACGATCCCCTCATTCCACAGTGAACGTTGCTTTACATTTAAAAAGACGGCGAAAGCCTCGTGGGCAAAGGTATCTTGAGAAACCTAGACTAGAAACCTCACGAAGCCCTTTAAGCCAGTGACCCATCTTTAAGGTGGGGAGAAAGTCACACTTAGAGAAGGAAAGCCGGCAGTAGTTGTCAGGGTCTGCTAAACCTTTGTTCCTAAAACCCTCTCCCCCCTCCCCGGGGTTCCGGGACCTTGGGTTTATATCCCCCCAAAAGGGCGGGGAGAGGTGACCGAAATTGGTCCACGAAGTCCAAGGTTCCTTAACTCCTACAGGAGGAGACCTTGTGTCCTCTCAAACTTTTTCAAGCTGCTGGGTCAAGCATCGCCTCCACTGGTACCCTCAGCAGAAATTGCAAAAGCCCCTTCCCTCAGGGAGGACAATGGATTCTCTGAGCATCTCGCTCAGCTAACAAGATTTAACTGCTCTTTTCTTATCCCTTCTAGAGACTTCGGGCCCCTCTCTTCCCGTGCCGCCGCCCGCGTTCAAGGTGGGCTCCCAAGCCTGGGCGCCCAGACGACTAAGCTCTTGGCCCTCCCCGCCGATGCTCCCCCCGCGGCTCTGCCGCCCATGGGGGCCTGGCCAGACCTCGGGTGCCGGGGCTCCGCGGAGCCTCCGCGATCCAGGAACCTCGTCCCCCGGGACTGGCCGATCCAGGTTCCTCAGGCTCAGGAAGCGAAGCAAGAAGAGGAGCCGCTCCAGAAGGGCGAGGGCAGTGTCTTTGGAAGAAATAGGCCAGGGGAGGGCCGTGGTGAGCTGGATGAACCGGCATCTTCCGCCCGCCTCTAGGCAAACTTGCGGGAGAACGAGGGGCCCCTGCCTTCCTCCCCCTTCAAAGTCTCTGAGCCTCGCACGTACCCGTTTCCCTCCTAAGCAGCAGGGAGGAGGCAAACCCTAGAAGGTTCGGGTCTGCAGTACTGTTTTAGTTGCGTCTGTTTTCAGTGAAACCTTCCCCTGGGACCCCGGTCGGGGGGCTGCGAGGGGGCCGGAGAAGGTGGGGTGCGGGAACCAAGAGGGGAAAATCGGCTAGGGATTTCCGGGGTCCTGAGAGCCCCGGGACCGGATCTCTCCCGACTCCCCCCACCCGTTTCGGCCCCCGCCCGCTGGGTGCGCAGCCCCTCTCTCCGTCCTCTGCACCCAGCGGCGGGGAGCAGGGAGCCAGGCTCGGGTCTGGGTCCCGTGTCGCAGAAACTGGCCTTGCACCTCGCCTCTGGCTCTGGAGTCTAACTCGGAGCAAGTCGGGGCGGAGACTGCACCTCCGCGTGGAGCTAGGATCCCTGGGGTCGGGGTTGCGTCCCATGGGAAACATCGGTCTCCGCGACTCGACCCCCGACTCCTCTCCGTCCCCTCCGGAGGCCCAGCGAAGCCGGGGCGCAGACGACAAAAGACGCGCGGGAGAGGGACATCGCGGAGCAAGGCCCAACCCAGACTGCACCGACACTTGCAAAGAGCCTCGAAATACCTAAGCGTTTAAGGAAAGTGGGTGGAAGAAAAAACAAGAGTAGCAAACAAATCCAAACTTGGGCCGAGCGTGCCGGCGCTCTCTTTCATCTCTGTTCCCCGCGCCCCTATGCTGGGATGCCCGCCGACATTCGGTCAGCTTTGCTAAGGAGATACGGTCCGGGTCAGCCAGGGCGGTCCGGGCTGCTGCGTCTTCGTCAACCGCGTTTCCTCGCTGGGGACCTCACGGAGGACCCGGTCGGCTCGCTCCCCGAGGCCCACCTTGGCCTCGACCCCTGGCGCGGAGACTGTTTCTAACCCAACCCTGGCCCTGTCCCCGGCTCCGGCACCAAAGTGAGGATAGTATCCCTGCAGCCGGCACTCGGGAGAGGATGTTCAGCACGCCCCGGGAATTCGACACGTCCCAAGGGAGGCGGGGATCGGGATCCGCTGGGGCTGGGGTCCCAGGGAACTGAGAGGGAGGGGTGCGCAGATCTGGGCGCTCAACGCGGGGGCCTGGATGTTGCGCCGTGTCCTGGGGTTCGAGTGAAAGCAGAGTGGTTGGGTGTCTCCATCCTGAGGAGGGCAGGGAAGGGACAGCGCCGAAGGGTCTGGGAAGCAACTTGGGATAACAGCCCTCAAAAGTTTGGGGATTCTGTCTGGCCAGGACTTGATCAGCGCCGGTCTTTCCCGCCGGTCTGCGACCGACACCTCCGAGAGTGCAGGAGCCTGGGCCTGATTCTGGGGGCGCCACAGTTTACGTATAAGATGCAGCCTGTCAATCTTTAATCCCCCTTGGGCCTGAAAAACTCCAGAAGCCGGGTTCCGAGAGCCCCATCCCCGACCCCCGCGTGCTGCTGAGCTGAGGTGCCGAGAACACGTTTCTGCCACAGGCAGGATCCTTAACACCTTGGAAGGAAATAGGTTGGAGCAAGCACGTATGAAGACTCCCTTCTCCTGGTTATTCAACTGCTCCTCCCTCCCTTCCACTCCCGGGAATGGGCAAGGAAATTCACACCATCCTTTGAACCCACAAGTAAACAGACAGCTCCCTACTGCACTCCCAGCAATGCGAGCCTCTGGTATTTCTCTTAACCTTCTTCCTTTTACACAATCAACACTTTCTTTCTTTCTTTTTTTAACATCTTTATTGGAGTATAATTGGTTTACAATGTTGTGTTAGTTTCTGCTGTAGAACAAAGTGAATCACCTATATGTATACATATATCCCCATATCCCCTCCCTCTTGCGTCTCCCTCCCACCCTCCCTATCCCACCCCTCTAGGTGGTCACAGAGCACCGAGCTGATCTCCCTGTGCTATGCGGCTGCTTCCCACTAGCTATCGATTTTACATTTGGTAGTGTATATATGTCCATGCCACTCTCTCACTTTGTCCCAGCCTACCCTTCCCCGTCCCCATGTCCTCAAGTCCATTCTCTACGTCTGTGTCTTTATTCCTTTCCTGCCCCGAGGTTCATGAGAACCTTTTTTTTTTTAGATTCCATATACATGTGTTAGCATACGGTATTTGCTTTTCTCTTTCTGACTCACTTCACTCTGTATGACAGACTCTAGGTCCATCCACCTCACTACAAATAACTCAAGTTTGTTTCTTTTTATGGCTGAGTAATATTCCATTGTATATATGTGTCACATCTTCATTATCCATTCGTCTGCCGATGGACACTTAGGTTGCTTCCATGTCGTGGCTATTGTAAATAGAGCTGCAATGAGCACTGTGGTACATGACTCTGTTTGAATTATGGTTTTCTCAGGGTATATGCCCAGGTGTGGGACTGCTGGGTCGTATGGTAGTTCTATAAGGAATGTCCATACTGTTCTCCATAGTGGCTGTATCAATTTACATTCCCAGCAAGAGTGCAAGAGGGCTCCCTTTTCACCACACCCTCTCCAGCATTTATTGTTTGTAGATTTTTTTGATGATGGCCATTCTCACCAGTGTGAGGTGATACCTCATTGTAGTTTTGATTTGCATTTCTCTAATGATTAGTGATGTTGAGCATTCTTTCATGTGTTTGCTGGCAATCTGTCTATGTTCTTTGGAGAAACGTCTTTTTAGGTCTTCTGCCCATTTTGGGATTGGGTTTTTTGTTTTTTTGACGTTGAGCTGCATGAGCTAAGGAATCGACACTTTCTGAGTGCTCTCGTGTGCCAGGCACCGGAGAAAAATGAACAAAGCAGCAAGAGAAGTAGGACATTCAAACACATAAGAAATGGCCCCTGCCCTCAGGGTCCTCAGACCCTAGTGGGAAAACACAGGGCATCTAAGTCCTAAGGTAAAACCTCCAGTGGCTGCACAAAACACGGGTGCTGCAAGCCTGCCTTCCAGAGCCTTTTTCAGATACTGGAAAACTCACTGCTCATTCCCTCTACCAGACAGAGGACAGGAGCAGATGCCTTTGATTAACATGGAAATAAAAAGAAGCAATGGTGACAGTACTTTGTCTCATCGCTGTTGTTTCGAGATTTATTGACACTGAGATAAACTTCAGTCTGGGGTATCTCCATAATTCATGTCCCCATCAGTTATTACCAAATGAGCAAATCGTTTTCTCTTTTAACTGGTTTTTAAAAGAAAAAAATAAAAGAGGGGGAAGGTTGGGAGAAATCTTTTTTTAATGGGATTAGAGTCATTACCCTCCTTGTCTGTGTGGGTCCCTGAGCTACAGAAACTTGCCTCTTGACTCCTGAGTTCACCAGGCTATGTTCTAGACATAAAACAATCCTGTAATTTCCTTCAAGAACAAAAGTTTTCAAAGAAATGACCTGCACGTTATCCCCCTCAATAAAGCAGAATTGACTTAATGGTCTGTTAATTACTCCATCCCGGCAGGGGGAGGGAAGCTTCCAAAAGGATTGCTACAAACCCTCTGTTGATTGGTCTGTCCCCAAATGTACAGCTGGGACTGGGCCATTGAAAACCCAGACAAAACAGAATCCCTGATAAATAATCCTACCTAGAACACAAAGATTCAGCATACAATTGTTCAATCTTTGCTGGATCCTCAGAGAAGCCCGGAGCGAGCTCCTTTGGGGCTTCCGGTAATCTTTAAATTTGAGGCCAAGTATTCTTGGACAAAAGTTAAAAGAAAGACTGTGGTTGACTCTCCCGTCCTCTCATCCTCCTGTGTCAAATTTCTTTCACTTTTGAGACTCTGACTATACTTCTTTTATCCAATCTTCTTTTGTAGGAATTACAGTTTGTTTCATCATTTAATACATTTTTGGTTTGGTCATCTTTTCCAATTTTTGTCTATTAATGATTTAAACTGAGGAAGTCAGATTTGATTGTTCTAGTAAAAAAGGACAAAGTAGAGAATCAAAATATAAGAGATAGATTTGGGTTATTATTCTCTGTGACTTTTTCACATCTCTAAGGTGACAACTGCATCAGGCAATTAAATATATTTCTAAAATAAAAAAGTTTAAAAAATCCTACTTAAGCCCAAGCAACATTGAGTAATCATCCAGTTAATTTTGTGTCAGAGACAGTTAAGCAGAAAGATTCAATTTTTAAAAATATTTCTTTAAGGAAGAAAATATACATGTTCTACACTCATTGAGAAAATGTTGGTTTTAATTTGGTGTATATTTGACTTTTGTGGACCTATTGAAATGAAACACTGCAGAAAGATGAAATGTGGCATCTAGAGAGATGGGTCATGAAAATGATCAAAATGTGGATATGATCTGTTTTGAAAATTAGTTCTTTGTCTGAACTAGGCAATAACGAAGAGAGTCTGTCAAACCACCCAGTCTCCCGCATCTACCATCACTTTTTAAGGAAGTGATCCTTAAGAGTCGTGTGTTGATGGGAACCAACCTCCGTCTTCCTTGCCACAGTTGACTGGTCCCTGCGTGGTGCATGAGCTAATCATTGTAATCATGAGAGAGGCTAGCTCAAAGGTGATTGGCATTAAATTGTGCCCATAATTGCGTTTCATATAGAATGGTGGCAAACACATACTTTTCTCTCCTTTGGAAAAGTGAAAAACTTTTAGTGAATCAAAAAGAAACCCATCATTTAACCTCAGCTTGGCCCCCAAGGCTGAACTTTTGTTTTGATTCTGGGTACTGTTGACTGTTCATCCCAGTTATGTGAGAAACAGGATCTAGACACAGAGTGAGACAGTGTGACCTGTGTAGCTCAGATAGTGTCGTTCCTTTCAATAAAATCCATACAAAAGGCCATCTTTCCCTGTCTTGTCAATGATGTCCTCACAATCCTGACTTCCCCACAGTCCTATAGAGCTAATAGACAAACATGAAAAACAAGAAGCCGTTCCTCTTGCTAAGTAGTCCACGGGGAATACTAGAAGTAGAGAAGACAATTTGTTTCCAATTTTTACTAGATTTATATTATGAATAGATTAGACTCCAAGATTGAGTAAAGTACTTTTAGAAATGATACTGACTGACCATGCACTGCAGAGATGGGTTAGGTCCTCTTTTTCCCCTCTGCAGAAATTAATGTGCTCAGGTATCAATGGCCCTCCCCAAAGGGCATTTTGATTTGGAACGTTTTTTCATTTTTTACCCTTAGGTAGTTGATTTCCTAGCGCTTCCGTCACTTGTGGAGTGTTGTTTGCCAGGCTCTTGAGACGCTGAATCTCTTCAGAGCCACAGAGTACCTTGACTTACGATCAGTAACTTTTCATCATTTTTGATCTGGGCAAATTTTTAAATAGAAAATACTGAGAAACATGCAGTGTAATTTTCAGAGTATGCATTAGATCTCAGTAAAAAAAAAAAAAATTACAAAGGAGTTGTAACTTGAGGGGAAACAGTAAAAACTTTTTGGAATATATTCAAAATGAAGAGAATTAATCTTTTTTTTGGGAAACAACAGTTTTATTTAAACCCAGCCAAACATGGTACTTGGTCTTGAGTGGCTAGAGAAGAGGACAGAAGGGACAGGTAAGGGACTGCTACTTTTCTAAATGTGCTCTTACTATGCAGACCCTATACCTCATCTAAGTGGACAGTGGGCTGTGAGAGGCTTCACTTATAGTTCTGTACTTGACCACGATCGATTCTTTTCTTTTTCTACAATTTGCATCCTTTGTGATTTTATGTGAAGTTTCATCATCTAAAATATATTACAGTTATGGTATAAAAGAATGTTCTAGAGTTTGGTGAAACTAGAATTAGGTTCATTGAAAAATTCGGTTTCTCTGCACTTTAAACTTGAAAGAAAGAGATGGGAGATGATAGAATCTGCGGAGCAGGGATGAAATGGATTTATTAAGTGGAGCAAGTAAGGCAAGAAACATGGTGGCCACTTTTTAAAAAGGCAAACCATTTCTGTTGGTGACATGGTGTCAAAAGTTACTGTTATTAGTTTGTCCCTCACATATATATGCTTTAGGTGAACATGCTGTTTAGAAAAAAGGACCATGTTTGCTTACTTCCAAGAGATGGAAGATTTATGGGTGAATTCTTCTCTTTCTCCTCTATCTTCCTCTTCAATTCCCCTTTCTTCCTCTTTTCTTCTATCTTGCTTCTCAATTATCTCCTCATCTTCTTGCTCTCTACCTTCTTCTACATCTCTGCTTCCAGTCTCTATTTTATTCTCCATTCCAGCTCATCCCTCTGCTCTATTTGTCCATTGCATTGGCCACTTCATTGCTTTAGGGGAACCTGGGGTTTACATTCCCCTAGCCTTCTCACTCAGTCCTTGCACATGCAATCTGCCTGCTCTTCCAACAAGTTTTGGTTTCTGTTATCCTGGGCAGCTCTGTTAATATCTTCACTCTCTCAGCCTGTGTTACGTAACAGAAAAAAATGAGCTACATGGAAATGTGTTGCAGAACCAAAGATGTTCGAAAGCGTTTTAACTTCCAAAAACAGCATTATCGTGAGAATGCCTTTGCAGGTGATAGGGGTATTGTGGTAGATGTTACGCATGTCTTAGCCTGCTTGTGTTAATTTAGGGGAAATATTTAAATTAATAATTATAGAAAACACAAAGTTCTTACAGTGTGCCAGTCATGGTTTTAAATACTCAGAAAGTATTAACTCGTTTAATTCCCACTGAAAACCTATGCAGGCAGTACTATTATTATTCCCATGTTTGCAAATGTAGAAACTGAGGCACAGAAAGTTAAATACTGTAACTTTCCTGGTGTGACCTAGATCAGTGGTGTCCCAGGCCTACAGCATGGGTTCTGGGCCAGCAGTATCAGCAGGATCTGGGAACTTGTTAGAAACACAAAATCTGAGATTTTACCTTACTCGCAAACATATAAGGCTATCACAGTTTTGTGGATGCTGGCTGAGGACACAAGACCCTTGTTGGAAACAAGGAGCTTCATTTCTCACTGCATGGAAAGTATCATGGACATCACATTCACATTTGTTCCCCTGGTCCTTTAATTCCTCTGAGAGCATTGCAGAGGTAGCAAAGTTTGTCAGTGTCTCAGATCACAAGATGTGGAGAAATGCAAGAGATCTGTGGAGTTTCTGCCAACAGAGCGTTAAGACCAGTACGCTCTTCCAGCAACTGGCACTCTGTCATCATTCTTTGGGACAAGGTCACTGTCTACTCCCCTTCCTCTCCCTCCCACGGGCATGATATACATCTTGAATGTTTATGAGTATAGAAATCCTTGTATAATAAGCAGTGCTTCTTTGTATGTGTACTCATTTTTAATTTATACGTGGACTGTGTTATAGTCCTTCTTCTGTTACTTTTTTTTTCCCACTCAGCATTAGGTTTTTTTTTTTTTTTTTTGGTACGCGGGCCTCTCACTGTTGTGGCCTCTCCCGTTGTGGAGCACATGCTCCGGACGCGCAGGCTCAGCGGCCATGGCTCACGGGCCCAGCCGCTCCGCGACATGTGGGATCTTCCCGGACCGGGGCACGAACCCGTGTCCCCTGCATCGGCAGGCGGACTCTCAACCACTGCGCCATCAGGGAAGCCCCCACTCAGCATTAGGTTTTAAGATCCATCCACTTGGCTGTTGGTTAATCTTGTTCCACTCCTATTTTATTGAGTTATATTTGACATACAACATTGTATGTAAGTGCAAGGTGTACAGTGCATTCATCTGATGCATTTATATTGCAATAGGATTGCCGCCGTAGCAATAGTCAACACCTCTATCTTGTTAACTATCTTGTTAATTATCTTTTTTTCTAATGCTGGGAACAATTAAGATCTAGTCATTTACCAAGTTTAAGGTTCATGATGCTGTTTTGCTGTCTGTAATCACTGCACTGTGTATTAGGTCTCCAGGATTTACTTATCTACTGGTTGCACGTATGTAGTGTTCCCCAGTTTCAACTCTGCTGAGTATTCCATACTGTGCGTCCATCACATTTCATTTCTCATTTCCCTCGTGATGAAACTTAGCTTCCCTGTAGCACCCTACTATGATTAACACTGCAATGAAAATCTTTACATATATGTCCCTTCTTGCATCTCTCCAAGAATTTCTTTTCTATAAATATATACATAATCTCCAAGATATGTAACCAGTATTCTTTGCTCATTTTTCTATCAGGTTATCTGTCTGTTTTGCAAGAGTTCCTTGTACAGTTTAGATATTGAAAGTTTTAGATATAACAACTGTCTTCTCCTAATATTTTAATTTTGTGTTTTATGTTCTTTTTTCTATACAGGGCACCCAATTTTCCTAACATTGTCTGCTATACAGTCTCTTCTTTCCCTGTCGATTTGTGATGGCATCTTTATCCTATATTAAGTTCCTATATATTCATGGGTCTGTTTTTGAACTTTCCACTCTGTATCATTGGTATATTAGTCTGCTTCTATGCCACTTCCAGTATATTGTTATTACTATGACTTAGTATTATATCTTAATATACAGTAAAGTGAATCCAAGGAGAATAAACTTTTCACAAAAGGGTCATATTTGTCTCCAAACTGAATACATTCTAAGCCAACCAGAATAATGATTTTTTTTAAAGGCAGTGCTAATATTACAAGATTTTTTTTGGTTGCTTTGGGTCTTTGTTGCTGCACTCGGGCTTTCTCTAGTTGCAGCGAGCGGGGGCTACTCTTCGTTGCAGTGCGCTAGCTTCTCATTGTGGTGGCTTGTTGTTGTGGAGCACGGGTTGTAGGCACTCAGGCTTCAGTAGTTGTGGCTCGTGGGCTCTAGAGTGCAGGCTCAGCAGTTATGGCGCACGGGCGTAGTCACTCCACGGCATGTGGGATCTCCACAGACCAGGGCTCGAAACCGTGTCCCCCGCGTTGGCAGGCAAATTCCCACCCACTGCACCACCAGGGAAGCCCACAATTACAAGATTTTTTATCACCTGTTCCTTTAGGTGTTGGGAGGGAAAAGCGATATGTATATATGCAGGCCTCTTAGAGTTATTATAATATTCTTATTTTTTCACTCTATTTCCTCAACCTCAAGATCAAGGATAGGAATTCTCAAGCTTTCTTACTCCCTATATGAAGCAGTTTAATGCCTCATTATTCTGAGCTTAGAAGCAAGTTTCCTCCTAATTATAAAGATGCACAGATAGTGTCCAATGTTATATCCCATTACATTGTATATTCTACATCATTATGTACTTACTATATGTACTTACATTATGTACTTACTTACATTATGTACTTACTATACAGTGTCTTCTACAGTAGACAGTAGAAATTTTTCTCAAGGAGGAACTTCCTGCTCATCCTGAGAGAACGTTTTGCAGATGGAATCAAATCTAAAGAGAAGCCTTTCAAGCTTACTCAGACTCTTTCAGACCTCCAGGCCTGGGCACATTCTAACCCCGTTGCCTGGAACGCTTGTTCTCACCCTATTCCCCTTTGCCTCGCTATTCATATCCAATCTTCACTTCCCAGCTTCCCTGGGGAGTCTGGGCCAGTGGTCCTTAGCTCTCCCTTTGGGCTCTCTTAGCCCAATGTACCTCTCCTTCACAGCACTCCCCACCTGGAACACTTGCTTGTCCTTTTCTTTCACTGGACTGTGAACCCTATAGGGCAGAACCATGATGGTCCTGTTCACCCAACATAGTGTCTGGAGCATAACGGGTGCATAAAGGACATTCTGTGAACCAACGAATGAGAAATGTTGTAGAGGAGATCTAAGCTTTGGATGGGTAGTTGCATAAGATGATCTTTAGTTCCATCTATGAGATTCCACAACCATATGATAAAAAAGCACAAAGTTTGATTCAGATTTTTAAGTCTGGATACCTTATTTCCATCTAAAAAAGCTGTAGCAGGACCTCCCTGGTGGCACAGTGGTTAAGAATCCACCTGCCAATGCAGGGAACATGGGTTCGAGGAAGATCCCACATGCTGCGGAGCAACTAAGCCCACGTGCCACAACTACTGAGCCTGCACTCTAGAGCCTGCGAGCCACAACTACTGAGCCCGCGTGCCACTACTGCTGAAGCCTGTGCACCTAGAGCTCGTGCTCTGCAACAAGAGAAGCCACTGCAGTGAGAAGCCCGTGCACCGTAACGAAGAGTAACCCTCTCTCACCGCAACTAGAGAAGGCCTGCGCACAGCAACGAAGACCCAACGCAGCCAAAAATAAATAAATAAATTTATTTTTTTTAAAAAGCTGTAGCTACATTGAAGTAGGGGCTTTTATCACTTATGTTTCTAGGCACTTTTTGGAGTGGAAAGTAACTTTATAATTTAATCAGATAAAAACTAAGAGAGTAGAGCTGCTTTATTATCCTGACTGTTCCATTCTGTGTGTTGTATTAATAGTAGATGCCATTTAATGAATAGCGTGATTGCTATTTCATTGAAGTCTCTCAGTAATCCGGCAAGAGTGTTGTAGTGCCCTTCTACAGGTGAGGGGAATAAGGGTTAGGTTAAGTAACTCAGAAAGGGCGCCCAGTCAATAAGTGGTACAGCTGTGTGTTGAACCCTGTACTGTCTTACTCCAAAGTTGGTGTTCCTGAGAGCCATCCTACATCTTTATGAAAATTCTTTTGGTCTGTTTCTTTAACTTCTCCCTTTCCTTCTTGTTGGCCATGCCCTATTGAAGGTAACCTACATAGGACGGCTCCTGTCCAACCCTCCCTAACAGTTTTCATCTCCATAACAAGGTCTTGTTTGGGGTCATCAGGGGTCCTGGAAATTTTTTTCTCTAGTCATTCACTCATTCAATGAAACTTGCCTGGCTCTGGGCACTGTACAAGGTCCTGAGGGTGCCATAGGAAATAAGAAAGATGGGCTATAAGCACTCAGAAATCTTATAGCTCAGTGGGGAAACTAATCAAGCAAATGGCAAAACAGTGCCCCCATACTATGCTAGAAAGTGTGACAGCAGTCCCTGCCCGCGGACATTTAACCCTATCTAGGGGTATGTCAACTTGAACTGTTAGGTGAGGAGGTGGGGCAAAAGACATAGACATTTCCAGAAGCCAAAGAGCAGAGGGGATGTGAAAGACGTTTTAGGGCAGCTGGAGAGTAGGATTCCTTTATGTGAGTGGAGTTAGAGTGGAGCAAAGCAAGATCTGATACTGCGGAGATGAGAAGGGGCCAGTTGCCAAGAGACACTGCAATCCATTCACTCACCGTTTTCAATGCATATTGACTAATTTCCTACCAAAATAATCAATAGATTATACACATAGCACTTACCAAGTACCGTGCACTGTTCTATGTGCTTTATGTCTACTAACTCATTTAATCACTGCAACAAACCTATGAGTTAAATAACTATTATTATTATTTTAGTTATAAGGATGAGAAATCCAAGGCCCAGAGAGAGTGGGTAACTTTCCCAAAGTCACACAGCCGTTAAGTGACAAGGCTGGACTCAAACTCAGGCAACCCATCTCCAGTGTCTATGCTTTTAACTGTTATAGTAAACTGCTTCTGGGGATAAAGTGATGCACCTGACAGGTTAGGCTCTCTGTTCTCATTTTAGGGAGGAGACAGAAAATAAGCAGACAAACAACAAATAAATTAACAAGATAGAGATGAGAAGTATGAAGAAACACAAACAGCAGGATAGCTTGAATTTGTCTTGGGTAATTAAACTTAGCTAGGGAAGTCAGGGGGGGCTCCAATGAGGGGTGGCACATGAGCTGTGACCTCAAGTACCAACAGAGGCCAGAGAAATCCATGTAGTGGGAACCAGCATAAATGGGTTGGATGGTGGAGATGTGGGAGGGTGAATGTTATGTGTCAACTTGGCAAGGCTACCGTGTCCAGTTTGCTGTGAAGGTATTTTGTAGATGTGATTAACATTTACGGTCAGTTGACTTTAAGTAAAGGAGATGACTCTCCACCATGGGTGGGCCTTATTTAAGCAGTTGAAGGATATAAGAGCAAAACCTGAGGTTTCTCAGAGAAGAAGGAATTCTGCAATGAGATTGAGTTTCCAGCCTGACCTATGGATTTCAGACATAGCAGCCCCAGGAATCACATGAGCCACTTCTTAAAATAAATCTTTCTCTTCTCTCTCTCTGTCTGTGTGTGTGTGTCTATATATATATAGACGCACATATAATAAATAATAATAATATTTCTTTAACTCATAGGGTTGTTGCAGTGTTTACATATAAAAAAAAGGAGGACCCTGACTGATAGCTGATGATCAGTAAAGACTCAACCCCTGCCCTCACAGAGCTTCCTTATAGAGGGATTACATAATTAAGAATTTAATTCCAGGGCTTCCCTGGTGGCGCAGTGTTTGAGAGTCCGCCTGCCGTTGCAGGGGACACGGGTTCGTGCCCCGGTCCGGGAAGATCCCACATGCCACAGAGCAGCTGGGCCCGTGAGCCATGGCCGCTGAGCCTGCGTGTCTGGAGCCTGTGCTCCGCAACGGGAGAGGCCACAACAATGAGAGGCCCGCGTACCGCAAAAAAAAAAAAAGAATTTAATTCCAAGAGCAGAGATTGTCTCTTTATTCTTCTCTATATTTCCTTAAGTACTATGATCAGCGCTCTGAACCATAGAGACACTGGGCAGTTACTGGCTGAGGGAATAATATTTGGAGTCAGGAGAACAAGATTCTGGTGCCAGTTCTGCCCCAGCAGAGCTGTGTGACCTGAGTTCACACACTTAACTCTTCTGAGCCTATTTCTTTCTCTGTGAAATGAGGGCATTGGATTAAATGTTCATAAGTTTCTTTCCTTTGCTAATTATCTGTGATTCTTTGAGAGCAGACAGTTATAAGTGGATGACTACTGATCTACTTATGGGAAGAGCAAACTTCAGAAATACAGTCCTAGAAGATGGTCACTGTTCATGCATCAGGTGAGAGACTGCTAGGGTCCCCAGACCTTACCCCCAGCTCCAGATGCTTCACAGTCAGCTGGGGGCCTGCTGGCTGTGGACAGAGAGCATCTGGGCCAATGAATTTTCAATGCTTAAGTCAGAACCATTTTTTGTTTCTCCTTAAAATGAATGTCAGAAGGAGAAAAATTAGGATTATTTTTTTTTCTTTCATAAGATGAAAACTTCCCTTTTCTCTATATTTGTATACTAAGGCTTTCTCCAATGTCTCATTATTATAAATCGGCTGGAATAAATAATTGGGTGTATACTACTCTCTTTGTACCTAGGGTTGTTTTCTTACCTACTTGCTTAAAATTATATTTCTTTGATAAAAAAGAGGAACATTTTTTCATGAAATAATAAAGATTTGGGGGGAAGGTGTATTTGCTATGCTATAAGTTCTTTCCAAGATTCTGGAGATACTGCGTAAGCAATGTTGATAAAGTTCCTGGGTCTCCCAGTGTTTATAATCTTGGTGTTATGACTACCAAAAAATAGTATTTCCTTTAATGGGAAGTGTTGGTTTTGTTTTTTACCAAATTATGTATTGGAAACAGTGTTCTACTTATTAATTTTTGTGAGAGCTATATGTAGAAGGTGGTAAATCTTTTCTTAAAAATGTCTTTTCTACTTTGTCATTTGCCTTTTAATTTTCATTACTTTTTGTTGTTTTCTTTTTTTCATTTTTGTCCTCTAAAAATTTTTTTCTTGTAGTTAATTTCTTTTGGTTATTTTTTTTAAGGCATAGAGAATTTACAGCTACATATAGTTATAACCATGAATTCATTTATTTCTAATTGCTTTTATGCTTTAGCAAGGCCTCTGCACCCAGAAAGTGATAAGCATTGATCTTTTATATTAGTAGTTATATAATGTGACTCAATAACAATAACTAGTATTAACCAAGGGCCAGACTTACTTTTTAATAATTATCATGTTTAATCCTAAAACACTTTCTTTAGGTAGCTACAATAATTGTCCCCATTTTATGAATGAGCAGTAATTTATGGATCAGGATTAGAGAAGCAAATATCTTGCCCCAATTTAAACAGCCTCCACTCAAATGTAAACTATAGTGTCTCCACCTGGGAATTATTTTGGAGTATGGTACAGGGTGAGAACCAAAATTGATTTTTTCCTGTCATAACTAACCACACTTCCGCAAGTGATTTATTGGTTCTCCCTTCCCTTTCCCATTATTAAGGATGTCTCTAAACATTTATATGTAATGAGGACTTTTTGCATATAGTAAGGTTTTTTCATTTTCAGTATGCATATTATCTATATTCCTTCTGCTTTATTTTGCTTTGTTTTTCTTTGATTTGGGGAAAGAAGTTTTAAATTAATTTTTAAAATAAAAATTTCCTACTCATTTCCTTTTTAACCTCCTCTTCTAGAGATCTTTAATGAAACTTCAAGGTATAATGTTGCCTTCAGGACATTCGCTGGCGGTCCAGTGGTTAGGACTCCGTGGTTTCAGTGCCGAGGGTGCAGGTTCAATCCCTTGTTGGGGAACTAAGATCCCACAAGCTGTGCAGTGCGGCCAATAAAAAATAAACAAACAAATAAATAAGTAGCTGCCTTCAGACTTAACTACTTTAGAAAGAAAACTAATGCATGTTATTATTTTAGGTAAATTTTGTTGGTTTTGTTTTTCAGGGATGATTTTGGACCAAAAAGATACTGTTGAGTTCTTGAATTTCAATTTTCCTATTTCTGACTCAATTTAGAAATACCTAGAAAATTGGTTGTGTAAGTGGAAGGTATTTTGCCAAGGTTTCTAAGCAGAGTTAATTTCTACTCCTTCTCAAAGAAGGTTTGGTGAACTTGAGTCAGCTTTATGCCGATGAATAGCGTAAATAACCCAATTGTGCCTCCTGGTTCCAGTCCCCACCTCTTTTTAGGTCCATTAATCTTCAGCCAAAACAAAATTACTGCCATAGAAGGGAAGGGAGTAAGAAGTTCACGATAGACTTGAAAAGAGGCAGCTGCGGGTGTATGTCCCCTCAGAAAAATACGAGGATGTTTCCGAAACTAATAGGAAAAAATAACTTCGCCCCCCAAAAGAACCTCTGTAACATCTAATTTTGGTTTTTCTGGCACCAAAGCTAGGACAAGGAGTAAGTTTTCAACCCTCTCTATGGCGTGCATATCACCCTTTGCTGTCAGTTTGCCCTTTCTGGAAGTTAGAAGACTTTGGGATTTTCAGGAAGTAATTGGTTGACCACCAGTGGACCACAGGCAGCTACAGGGGCCTTTGCTTGGGCATTGTAGCCGCCTCTCTCTCCTCTAGTGCACGTTGAACTTTGGCCCTGATTCCATGCAAATCTACATACAAACAATTTAACACCTGACTTGGTTAAAACAACAACAACGACAGGTCTCTTAAGTCTCTCCTTTAGAAAGATTGCTGGCTGCAGAAATCCAAGGAAGTAAAGACATTAAATCTCAGTTTCTTGTTTTAAAAGTGTTTTACATACATCACCACCAACCAGCTTGTAAATTTTAGTCAATCCTCAAACCAGCCTTTTAAAGGAGCTGAAAAATGTCCCTGTGCCCTCAAAGGACACACCTGTTATCTGAAACAGTTTTTAACCAGCTTCTTAAGCAGCTTTGACAGATCAAAGACCCCAGACAATGGACACAAACTTTAACAATAGTATAGCCTTGAGCAAAAGGTTCTGTCAAACCAGGCTAGTGCCCAAGGCATTATGGCCGGCAATTGAAAATAAATTTTGCTTGAATAAGTACCTCAGCCGATCAGAGGCACCGCTGCTGCTGAAACAAAAGCAGTTGAGGATAAGTTATTGACTCCACTGACGGCCTGAATGAACTTCATTATGCCAGCCCGCTCCTGGTAAATGTGTCAGGTTTTAAACTGAATTAGGTGGCAGGTGCATGGACCATTTTCCTGCCCCCCTTGAGACAGCAGACAGCCAATCATCACCTGATTCTACAGACAAATGTTTAGATTTGTTTTTCATATTGCACGGCCGTAAGTGAAAGCACATTTAAATCTTTTTTCCTTATCCTCCATCACCGCTGGGTTATGTTCCCATGAGCAGGTCATACCCATGCTTTGGTGTAATGGGATTCATAAAGGCCTGGGCTGCCGCCCCCATCCCTCCCCTCCTTCCAAGGCACAGATTTCAGAGATGATTTGGATTGTTCACTTGAGGTTATTGGATTTTAGTTTCGGAACTGAAGAGGAGCTTCAGTTCTAGGAGATTAAAACGCGGGGACGCACATCCGAAATCTCCTCCATCTTAAGAACTTCGACGGGACGCAACCATGAACATTCCAATAGGTTTTAACCAGAATGATTAACTTATGGATTGGTTTTTCAGCTGGGAGCTAGGATACAGAACTCAGATATTTTAATCTATAAAAATATTTCCCACCAGCAAACCTTGTAACCCCTGCCAGGGCCTCTGAGTTCAAGCAGAGTCAATAAGAACTGGCATTTTTCTACTGTGTGTGTCTATCTGTCTATCTATCTATGCTTGTATATTTGTCTCTAAAATATTTTGTTTTACGATCTTCCCTGGCCTATAAGGATAAATGCAAGATCAGCTAAACTTCAGACACTTTGATGCCAGCTCTCATTACTTAATCATGAGACATAGGACTATTAAGACTCCTAAAAATGAAAATCCAGACTTCCAACCAGAGAGGGAGAGGGTTGGCATATGCCTTTGGCTGTGTGCCTTATTAAAGTTAATGAGCAAGAAAGACTCTCTTTTCCTAAGTATCTTAAAGAACTGAAATCTTCCCTCTTAGTAAAGTATCATCTTCTTCTGAATGTTTCCATTACTCGTGATAAATAATTAGACTTTTTTGGACATACATCTTGACTTGTAAGGTAGAGCACCTTCCTGAGATTGTCAGCACCCTCTCCTCTCAAAAAATGCAGGAATACTAAGTTTTTTTAAAATCTGAAAGTAAAACATCAAAGACATATCAATCCAGTCATTGCTGTCCTTTCAATGAGGTCTATGCACAAGCTGGTTCAAATCTCCAAAGGAACTTTATTCAGTTCTGGGCTGTATTTATTTCACAATATTGTTTTGCTGGATTCAGTGGTTTACTGTTTGCATTTTAATAGAAAGATAAATTCAAATTTTTTCACCTTTAGGAAAACATCAGTGTTCTATAATTTATGTGTGTACCAATCTGGATGAGACGTACTATCCAGGAGTACGCAACTGGTTTTCCTTTAGAGCTCCCTAAAGGCTCTCCCAAGTTAACACAGGGAGGGGTCTATGGTAGCTCTCACTTGCTGGAGCCCTTCCTCCCCCAATCAGAGCAGATGGTGTTTCATAGTTGGTCACAAATGGCTGTCAGCGAGAGTTTGTCTGCCTGCCAGTAACCTGTGGTTCAGGGACTCCCCGGGAGAGTGTACCAGCTCTGACTCTGCTGATAACAGCATCTGAGAAAATGATCCGTCCTTTCTTGTTAGGCACAAAATTAGCCATCTCACTTTCAAACTGTAGACAAGGGGGACATGAAAGAAAAAGGACTGTGCCAGCCCAGCTGATGTTTCCTCTGCTCTCGTTTTATGGGCCCATTGCAGACAAATCGAAAAGCAGACTGTAGGACAATGGCGTTGTCACCAAATACACGGTGTTGGAGCAACCCCGGTTCTGGTACCAGCATTTCCTGCAGTGACTTGCTGGAACTCTCCACAGGGCTGGTTCTGATCTTTAGAGCAACAAATACTTTCTTACCCCAGGGCATCAGTCAGACTTCGTACTGCAGTGACCTTGAGTGGCCTGACCTCAGATGAAGGGAGAGGAAGAACAGAGAATGGTAAAGGGTCTGAGCAGCTGTCCGTCCTCCTCTGGGCACCACCCCCAGCTGGAAGGCAGGGTGCCCGCCCTAATGCCTTTGTGGATACAAACAGCCTTGAAGTACAAGAGGCAGCCGCTAATGAACCAAAGCAGAAGAGAATGAGAGAGGAGGAGAAAGCAGGAAGGAGAGAGAAAGGAGGGGAGAAACAAGAAGGGAACTAGCCCCAAATTGGGAAGGTACTAATATCTGTTGAAAATCTATTATGGGCCAGGCATAGACTGGTGCTGTTGAGACATCATGTGTGTAATCCTCCCAGCAATTTCATAAGTTGGGTACCAGCATCCCTATTTTAGAGACGAGGAAAGTAAGTAATTTCTCTGCAGCCACGAAACTAGAAAGTGACAGAACCAACATTCCAACCCTGGCCATTGCATTCGAGATTAAGAGATTGGACTCAGGGGCTAGGTTCCTGATTTAAAACCTGGCTTTGTTACCTACAGGCTGTGTATACTTGGGCAACTTAGCCTCTCAATGCTGCAGTTTCCCCCTTTGTAAGATGGAGCTATTAATAATACCTATCTCATCAAGTCATTGTAGAGGATGAAATATAGTAATATATAAGAACGTTGGGCAGTACTTAGACAGTAGGAAGCACTCGACTAGTGTTTGTTTTTATTCTTTACTGCTTCTGTGTTTTTCAGTATTTATTTTAGTGTTTGATCAGTATCTCCTTATTGGTAAACAACCCTTTTAGAATCCTCACTGTAGGATATTTTTCTTTCAATGCTCTTACATTTCTAACTATTGCTATTTTCTTGTTTGCTTTTTAAGCAGATGAATCTAAATTCTAAGGCTGTATTGTCAATTTTGTGTATAGATGTGCAAAAAGCAGCAACTTTTGTATCAGAAAGCAGCTGAATCCTGCTTATGCCATTTTTTTAGTTGTGTAATCTTGGGCAAGTAATCTTGGGTATCACTAAGCATACCCATCTATATAATGAAAAATACTTACCAATTTATAGAACCACAATTATGACTAAATGAGAAAGGTATATAGAGTGCCTAGCACATAACAGGCATTCTATAACCATAGTTATTATTATTTCACTAAATAACTAAACACTGGTTTATATTGTGTAGCTATACATATCAACTCAAATGTGGGTAATAGATATTGTACCAGAATATCTGGGGTGTATACATAGGTTGATGAAGCTGCCCTAAATGTAGCTCTTTTTCCTTCTATGACATTTCTCACATTTAATTCCCTCCGAAGCACTGTGCTGGGTAATAACCACCAACTGTCATAACCGTTTTGTCTGGCAAAGGAATTTCTTTACCGTAGACTGTACCCCTGTGGCTCTGAGGGAGGGGATGCTTGGACCTCAGGGAGCGGGGGATTGGGCTCCCTTTCAAATAGCCTCCGCCAGGTGAGGTCAGCACGGTGATGAAGGGAAACATCCTTCAATTCTGTAATCTGTCCAGGAGAAATGAGAGGAACCTCTTGCCAATTGTTAATGATAATGGTCTTATAATTTCAACACCACATTTTACCCAGGAGGATCCCAATTGCTCTACAGATCTGCAAATAGCTTCAGCCACTCTGCCTGTAAGCATTAGGTGGAGTAAGCTTGGAACACAGCCACTGTGGGGAACGTTACCCTCCTATTTTTTTTTTTTTTTTTTTGCGGTACGCGGGCCTCTCGCTGTTGTGGCCTCTCCCGTTGCGGAGCACAGGCTCCGGACGCGCAGGCCCAGCGGCCACGGCTCACGGGCCCAGCCGCTCCGCGGCATGTGGGATCCTCCCGGACCGGGGCACGAACCCGCGCCCCTGCATCGGCAGGCGGACTCTCAACCACTGCGCCACCAGGGAAGCCCTACCCTCCTATTTTTAAAAATGTGTAAAAAAATATATATATGTGTGTGTGTGTATATATGTAAATATTTCTATGTATATGAGTAACTATAAAACATAGGCATGTAAATGCTTTACTTACGTATTTTACTTAGTAGTTACAATAGGAGTGAGAACAAGGAGAAGAGGAAGATTTATGCTTTATTTTTATTAAAAACTTATTCAGTTTTACCACTTCTTTAAGTCTGGAGCTCCCAAATGAGCATAAGCTTATGTTGGCAGGTCATTAGTTCCTTAAGAGAAGGGCTTAAGGGACAACAATTCTTAAAGTACTCACCAAACAGAACAGAAGGCAGCTCTAAATTATGAAGTAAATTAAGGAGAAATTTTTGGGAGACATAAAAATAGTCTCTACGTGCAGCTTTTACACGTTGCATGCTTTTTTTTTTTTCAGACTATCTGTGACTGGGTAACAATCTATCCCAAATCTGGCGGCTTAAAATAATAAGCGTTTAATTATATCCCATGATTCTGTGTATCAGGCATTTGGGCAGCAGATGGTTGGGCGCTTCTGTTCCACATGGCATTGACTGAGGGACTTTTGGTGGTACTTATTTGTTCGCTTGGGCTGGTCTGGAGGGTTAAAGACAGGTTTACTCTCATACTTGGACAAAAAGGATGGGCGACTGGGCTCAGTTGAGCCCCTTGTCATGTAGTGTCAGGACCTTGTCATGTAGCGTCTCCAGTAGAGTACTAGAACTTCTTCCCTGGAGGCTCAGATGGCCAAGAGGAGCCAAGAGCAAGTGTTCCAAGAGAGAAAAATGAAAATTGTCCATCTCTTAAGACCTGGGCCCAGAGCTGCCACTGCTAATGTATTTTGTTGCTCAAAGCAGTGATGACCCACTTAGATACCAAGGAGTAAGACCAGGACCTCAGCTCTCAATGGGAGGAGTGTCAAAGACTTTGTGTCTTTTTTTGTTTTTAATTAGCCACTCTCCAGTTGAATAAAAGCAGTTTGAGGCAGAAATTAACTAAGATGGATCTTTGTACTTTGTTTTGACCTTATTCTAGGAAGGCATTCTGTTAACTTAAACAACTTTGTACATCAACTGTTGTACAATGCCAACTTCAGTGTAAATACCACAAAAGCTGGGAGCATGGATTCTCAAGGGCTTTTTTTGGAATCTGTTAGCTGAAGCCAACTACTGCAAGGAGTATATTCTCTAGAGACTTAAATGTTGATGTGTAAAAAGACAAGAAAATAATGGGCAAAAATTTTCCCCCAGGAAAAGAGAGATGATTCCAAAATGAGAGAGGAAGGGGGAAATTTTGCCATTGGATATCTCTTCATTCCCAGAACTGACCTATCCCTGAGAATATGGCTTTCAGGACCCACTGGCAATAGTAGCAAACATGGAAGGGTAATTCCTAATATTGTAATGTCATAAATCAAGCTGTTAGTATAGTATTTGTGTTTCCATGTATGTATCTTTTGTTTTATGTATCCTTTCTTCCTCTTACAGTGTGTCTTTATTATCCTGAGCTTCCCTATCACCTCACCATTCCATTTCTTCCCAACTTTCTAGTCCATTGCTTTATCTTAGACCCTGCAAATAAATACTTTAAACCTCTTTCCTGGAGCCCTAAACTTACTGTCTTACTGACTTTCTGCCATTCCCATCTCATTAATCTCCAGCTTGGAGTAATCCCCATCATATACCTCATAATGTGAATTCCAGAAAAGGAATCACTGAGATGATCCTACATTGAAGAAATGGAATTTACATTCTTTAGCATGGCTCTTTTTTCTGAGTATTAAGAGCTGATTTCCCTGTGCTATGTGGCTGCTTCCCACTAGCTATCGATTTTATATTTGGTAGTGTATATATGTCCATGCCACTCTCTCACTTTGTCCCAGCTTACCCTTCCCCCTCCCCGTGTCCTCAAGTCCATTCTCTACATCTGCATCTTTATTCCTGTCCTGCCCCTAGGTTCTTCAGAACCATTTTTTTTTAGATTCCATATATATGTATTAGCATACGGTATTTGTTTTTCTCTTTCTGACTTACATCACTCTGTATGACAGACTCTAGGTCCATCCACCTCACCACAAATAACTCAATTTCATTTCTCTTTATGGCTGAGTAATATTCCATTGTATATATGTGCCACATCTTCTTTATCCATTCATCTGTCGATGGACACTTAGGTTGCTTCCATGTCCTGGCTATTGTAAATAGAGCTGCAATGAGCATTGTGGTACATGACTCTTTTTGAATTATGGTTTTCTCAGGGTATGTGCCCAGTAGTGGGATTGCTGGGTCGTATGGTAGTTCTATTTTTAGTTTTTAAGGAACCTCCATACTATTCTCCACAGTGGCTGTATCAATTTACATTCCCACCAACAGTGCAAGAGGGTTCCCTTTTCTCCACACCCTCTCCAGCATTTATTGTTTGTAGATTTTTTGATGATGGCCATTCTGACCAGTGTGAGGTGATACCTCATCGTAGTTTTGATATGCATTTCTCTAATGATTAGTGATGTTGAGCATCACAATTTCTTTCATCAGTGTTTCATAGTTTTCTGTATACAGGTTTTTGTCTCCTTAGGTAGGTTTATTCCTAGGTATTTTATTCTTTTTGTTGCAATGGTAAATGGGAGTGTTTCCTTAATTTCTCTTTCAGATTTTTTATTAGTGTATAGGAATGCAAGAGATTTCTGTGCATTAATTTTGTATCCTGCTACTTTACCAAGTTCATTGATTAGCTCTAGTAGTTTTCTGGTAGCATCTTTAGGATTCTCTATGTATAGTATCATGTCATCTGCAAACACTGACAATTTTACTTCTCCTGTTCTGATTTGGATTCCTTTTATTTCTTTTTCTTTTCTGATTGCCATGGCTAAAACTATGTTGAATAATAGTGGTGAGAGTGGGCAACCTTGTCTTGTTCCTGATCTTAGTGGAAATGGTTTCTGTTTTTCACCATTGAGAACGATGTTGGCTGTGGGTTTGTCATATATGTCCTTTATTATGTTGAAGTAAGTTCCCTCTATGCCTACTTTCTGGAGGGTTTTTACCATAAATGGTGTTGAATTTTGTCAAAAGCTTTTTCTGCACCTATTGAGATGGTCATATGGCTTTTATCCTTTAATCTGTTAATATGGTTTATCACACTGATTGATTTGCATATATTGAAGAATCTTTGCATTCCTGGGATAAACCCCACTTGACCATGGTGTATGATCCTTAAATACAAAGAAAAAAATATTAAAATCAGCAAGGGAAATGCAACAAATAACCTACAAGTGAATCCCCATAAGGTTAACAGCTGATCTTTCAGCAGAAACTCTGCAAGCCAGAAGGGAGTGGCAGGACATATTTAAAGTGATGAAAGGGAAAATCCTACAACCAAGATTATTCTACCCAGCAAGGATCTCATTCAGATTTGATGGAGAAATTAAACCCTTTACAGACAAGCAAAAGCTAAGAGAATCCAGCACCAGCAAACCAGCTTTACAACAAATGCTAAAGGAACTTCTCTAGGCAGGAAACACAAAAGAAGGAAAAAACCTACAATAACAAACCCAAAACAATTAAGAAAATGGTAAGAGGAACATACATATTGATAATTATCTTAAATGTAAATGGATTAAATGCTCCAACCAAAAGACGTAGACTGGCTGAATGGATACAAAAACAAGACCCGTATATATGCTGTCTACAAGAGACCCACTTTAGACCTAGGGACACATACTGACTGAAAGTGAGGGGATGGAAAAAGATTTAGCATGGCTTTGACATTTACACAGGTCTTACTGCTTGTAGTTTAGAATATTTCTACCTCATCATGTTAGTTGTTTAAATTTTCCTTTGTGTTCTCCAACCTGTTTGTCCACAAGTGTCTTCATCTGCTTGGTAGACACTTGTCTACTCTCAAGTGTCTGAAAAATGTAGTTTTGGTATTTCACCTAAAGAAGGCATAATTCACAGTGATTGTAAAGGCAAATGATTTTATGCAGGTACATATAACTGATATCCAGGATGGTCCACCTGTTGTTTGTCCAACAACATGTATTCTCCTTCTACATTCAGTCTTCCAAACAATAATAGCAGCAACTATACACTCCATCTAACACAGCACAACTATCCCTCAAAAGTGAGGACACCATCACATTCTTTCCGAAAGGGCCAGATTCAATCTCATTATTTACTGACTCTTTCCAGTATTTCTGGGTGAGGTTTACTCCTCCTCTATTACAGTCACAATCCCATCTTGACTTTCTGTAATTTTAAATACTAGATTAATTACTGCCAACACACCCTCTTTATTAAATTTGAAAAAATCTAAGACATTTATCATTTGTAAAATGCATCATTATCAATGCTGTTCCACTTAAGAGGAAAAAAGGAACACTGTCATTAAACCATAAGATGCTATTAGTTGTTAGATGCCATCCAGTTTCTGAGACGTCAACTGTGCAAAAATGTACATACACACATTTCATGGATGTTAACATGTGAAGAAGCAAAACAGAGTTAAAAAGTGAAGGAAAAGGAAAATTAATGAATTTATGTACATATTAATGTATATGAATATGAATATATATATATGTATGACACAACATAAAAAAATGTTGGATACCACAGTCCTCATTTCTGCAAAATATCAAAGGTCATGGTTGGTGTCTGTAATTTTCTTCGGCAACCACTCAATCCATGATTTGTTTTTCCATTAAAAAAAATTCTAAATCCAACAGTAAAGTTACTCTGTTAAGTTACTATGAAAGTGACCGAGCTGTAACTCTCGATTTCCAGACTTTTCTTGCAGACTAGAAGATCCATTCATGGATCTTCATGGGGCTGGAGAACACACTTTGAAGAGTGCTACTGTGTTTTAACTCCTTTGGCTCCTTGTGGGCGAATCTTGTTATTTTGTCTCCTCCTTCCATGATTTTAGTACACAGTAAATATTTTACCCAGGCAAGATTCTTTACCCAGTATGGTAATGTAAGCCTTCATTCATGAGGCATCTGAATTCAGAATGGTTTTGCCTGTATGGTGCTATAGTTTTCCATTAATTTTTATCATTGGAAGCACCTCAGTTCCATATATTCTACTTTTGGATACACTACTGAACAGCAATTCTCTTTACCCTTGAGAGCCTAAATTAATTATTGAAGCCAACTCAGAAACTCCTTTTTTTTTTTTTTTTTTTACTATTTATCCAATAGTGTGAATATCCTTAACACCCAAGATAGGGGGATGTGCTTAAAAAATGTGAGTCATTGGGTATAATAGTGTGAAAGCCACTCCCATATTACCCTTTGGTGAAATTTTCACCCCATGATTTGATGGAGTCTGGTTATGTGAAAAACAGCACAATATATTGTTTATTCATTCAGAGCACGTACTACATCCTGGGAGTACCTCAGCTTTGCTAAGTGCTCCATCACAGATGGTACTAATCCTGAATCTTCAATAGGACATTCCATTGTTGTATAGAGCCAACTGCTTCTAGGTAATGGGGTATGTGTCAATGTCAGTCCTATTTCCCCACATCCTTTTCTGTAAGACCATTTTCTTGTTGAGAAGTGATATTGAGTGTGTTGGTTATGGTTTAAAAAAAAAGGCAATTTAAATTTAATAATTCCTACAGACAGTACTGTTGGCAGAATCGTTGAGGGACTGGAGGGAAGATGGATATTCACACTATTCCAGGGAGGAAAGTCATTGACCTTTCCATGATGCAAAGGGTCCAGTGTATGCAGTCTGTCCTCAGATCAAGACTAATATGTCTGGAGCGTGGTGTTGCGTATTCGGGTCAGTGTTGGCTTCTGGTAGCCAGTTGGGTATGTGGAATGTTCCTATCCAGATGAGCTTTGGTGGTCTCCATCTCTGCTTCCATGAAAATTTTGTTCATGATCCCATTTAGCATATTCTGGAGTGGCTGGAGAAGAGACTGACTGACAGCCATAGAACAAGTCATCTTTTAATATTGAGAACTTTATTTCACAGAGGAGTGATTTGAGTGAGCATACTTGCACACTGGTCTGATTCTGAGAGGTCCATCCCTGAACCCCTTCCTCAGCTTCCAAGTGATCACTTCCAAGTTCCAAGTAATTGGCCAAATCATAAGCCAGTGGTTAAGAAGAGTATTGCTGCTCATTTTTCAGTGGCATTTAGATAAAGCAGTTTAGATTCTTCCCACTAAGAGGATTTTCCTTTCCCACAGTCCTTAAAAAACAATTCTAATAAAAATTGTGGTGTTCCAGCTGTCCACTTCCAGTGGAGGTCAGTAAATGGTGCACGCTGTTCTGTAATCAGGTCTGAAAACGTTTCTTCTTTAGTCAATCGGTCTATAAAGAACAGCTTCATGAGGAAATACATCTGTTTTTTTGTTTTGTTTTTTGTTTTGTTTTTGCAGTACGCGGGCCTCTCACTGCTGTGGCCTCTCCCGTTGCGAAGCACAGGCTCCGGACGCGCAGGCTCAGCGGCCATGGCTCACGGGCCCAGCCGCTCCGCGGCATGTGGGATCTTCCCGGACCGGGGCACGAACCCGTGTCCCCTGCATCGGCAGGCGGACTCTCAACCACTGCACCACCAGGGAAGCCCTAAATTTCTGTTTTTTAAGCCATCTGGTCTTTGTACTTTGTTAGAACAGCTCTACCAAACTAACATAGATCCTCAGTCTCTACAATCCCAATTCATTCCTTTGCTCTCCTCAGTGGACACCCACCAGGCTTTGTTCCTGATTCTCATCCTCCTGTGCTTGTGCCCAGAATCACCAAATGCCCCAGAACAAAAAGCAGCTGCAGAGGCTCAGCTCACTTCTTTTAAGGTCTTCTCTTGCTGGAATCTCAGCCCTTTTACCTCTTGTGGCTTCAGATCTTAGCTGCCTTAAGAAAGTTGTTTTGCATACTTGGTCTGGCTTTTCTAGTTGTTCTAGGTTGGAGTGCTGCTCTGCTTCCAGTTACTCCATCCATCACTCCCAGAAGACCCTGTCCCCACCATTCCTTTTATAAAACAAAATTGCCCCCACACTTTTCTCAATCCGTCTGATGGAGAGCCAGTGTTCTAAATTATACCAACAAATTTCTGGCATCTCAAATTCCTGTAGTATACACTAAAATAATATGAGGACTGAACACACACTGAGAACCACTTCCAGCTATTGAGTTAGCATACTGAATCTGTCATCTCTGGTAAGTATACTCAGGTCATTTGAATTATATGTAAGACTCTGTGATAAAAACTGCTGGAATAAAAAGATAATTCAAAATCATAGAGGGAGACTTTAAACACGCTTTCAGTAATTGATAAAGCAAGCAGAAAACAAATTACTGAAAAACCCAATTAACAAGGTTCGGCCAATCAGAATGGAAATTTGAAAAAAAAAACCGCACTAAATTAAAATGAAAATAATATACATCTAAAAATGCGCTAAATCATTATTTGTGTCAAAATTAGTACACTCTAATGCTTGAATTGGAGAAAAAAAGAGCCTAATATATCAAGAAGTTGGGAGGAAAAGAAGAATGAACTGAAAGAAGGAAGAAAATAAAAGCGAAACGTAATGAATTATAAAACATATAAGCAATAGAAAATCAAGAGCAACAACGACAACAACAAAAACCCTGGTTTTCTGAAAGTATTAATTAAATAGGTAATTCCCTGTGAAGACTTGTCAGGGAAAAATAAAGAGAGGGAATGCACAAATACTTAATATGGAGAATTGGTAAAAGCAGAATTCAACAGAGGATGAGATTAAAAAGTAATACGAGAATATGGTGGAAAAATTATGTCAATAAACTTGGATAAATGGATAATTTTACAGAAAATTAAACTTACCAAAATTTACTCAAAAAGTATAAATAACTAGCCTTGTAATCATTAAACAGTTTTAATCAATAGTTTAAATATACTCACAAAAATAGTCCAATCAGAATGTTTTTACTGGTGAACTGTTCCACATATTCAAGTACATCTCATTGACGTATCAACTCAGTAGGTCTAACTCTCTAGTTTTCTTCTGCGGGCTAGCTTCAGTGAATCCCACCATTTAACTCACTAAATGGCTCTTTAATGGAAAATTTAGCTATTTGCTAATATCTAGGTACTATTGTATCTACTATTCTTAAACTAGTCTTCAAAAAGTATACTCTTCAGTCTGCCAAAATTAATGCTATTTTTAATTGGGTTACTGAATGTCTGTGACAGAATCATTAAGTAACTCCATAAAAATAGTAATGAATATCTCAAAATGATATTCATTGTTACTCGTACTTTCTCTACCAGTATTTTAATAAGAAGATTGGAGAGTTTCACATCTACTCCCTCTAAAGTAAGACTCTTGGCAAATATGACTACATTTTAGAAACATTACATGAATGGAGCAAGCTATTATGGTATCACTGTAGTTTTATTTGGCTGTCCAGAATGTCCCCAGGTAATTGTTTTTGGTTTGCTCTGTGACTCACAGCATGTCTCTGGTCTCGAATTAAGTGACATAAATTCTCTTAATTTTATCCTCTAATTAGGAATGTTTATCAACGTGGAATCTGTTTGATGCCAAATATACTAAAATGTGATTAAGTATTTGAAAATTATGGTAAAAGAAAATAGGAATTAACAGAGAACAAAGCCAGGGATATGCTGTTCTCGGGTGATGTTTTCGAATAGTTTATTGGATTATGGTTGGATTGTTCTCCCATTGAAAGAACTGTCTATGCAGTCTCCCAATTAACACTTCTGCATACCATTTATATATTTCATCATAGCCTGGATAATTACTGCCTGGAATTTAATAAGTTACATATACAATATTGCAATACAAGCTTGTTGTGGCTTCCTTACCCTTGAGGCTGGGGATGTCCTTCCAGCCTCCACACACCTGTATTGTGATAAAGAAGCTCACCTTTTTTTTTTTTTTTTGCGGTATGCGGGCCTCTCACTGTTGTGGCCTCTCCCGTTGCGGAGCACAGACTCCGGATGCGCAGGCTCAGCGGCCATGGCGCACGGGCCCAGCCGCTCCGCGGCATGTGGGATCTTCCCGGACCGGGGCACGAACCCGTGTCCCCTGCATCGGCAGGCAGACTCTCAACCACTGCGCCACCAGGGAAGCCCAAAGAAACTCATCTTGATCAGGAGATCCAAACTTTCAGCAGCCTAGGCTTATGGGTTGACAAATCATTCTGATTTACTCATTTAAATCAGAGAGAGGGTTGAGACACCTATTTCATTAACTCAAGAATTTAAAAAACTTCCTATTTCATGACATCATAATCTAGTAGAAAATAATGATGATCCATACTACCATGTAAAACAAATCCATGCATATTGGTACATACAGAGATAAATTTATGTGGGAAATACAACATGAGAATGATTCATAATGACAGTAAAATATTTATAGAGTTTATGATATACAAAGCAGCTTACAAATAGCTTTTAAAGTTTGAATTGTTATTGTACTGAGTACTAAGTACTGTCTGAGCCTACATTATTTAGCATATGTAATAACAGTTAACACAATGTGACAGGCTGACAATGATAGGCTATGGCAGGCTAAGCACTTAATATATATTAATGGTACTATTATTTTCCTGATTATTATCCTCATTTTACAGACGAGAAAATCCAGGCAGAAAGCTATTAAGTTGTAGAGGTAGAAAGTAAACCAGACTGTCTGGCTTAAACGAACATGTTCTTAATCATTTCAAAATATCATCTCTCTAGTAAATATTCATTGTATATTTATTCATCAAATGAATGAATCAATCAATCCATAATCCATCAATGAAAGAGTTAATAAAACAATGAATTCGTAACAAAAAACAAGCGGGGAGATTCAGAAATCATTTAGTTGATTTAATTAAAAAATATGTATCATAGATTATTTGAGGTTAAAGCACATACCTCTACTTTAGAGCCAGGACTACATGGTTTGATTAATCCATTGTTCAGAAAAATAAAACAAATACCCACAATTTTCCTCACTCTGTGTGTCTCAAGCACAGAGCATGATACAGACTCTTCCATAAGGTTACTTTCTTCCCAAAGTAGAAGGAAAACTAGTTGCCTCCCAATATTTGCTTCTCTTAGCAGAAGTAATTTAGATTCTTGGCACTTATCCATAATTATTTTAAACTCTTTGGCCAAATGCTATGAAGCAGAATAAAACTTCCATCTTTGAGATTTGATCTCCTTTTTAATTAACATGACTACATATAGGGATACAAATTAGATTGATATAAAACTGATGGCAATGCCAAGGAGCATAAGTATTGATACTTAATAGCATCGGATGAAAGAAACTAATGAGTCAGAATGATTCTCAAAGCACAGCATATAGAGCTATTAAAAAACTTATTCATGTAAATGAGGGGTTGATTACTTTAAACCATAGCTATGACATTTAAAATGATCTATTTACATTAATCTAACTTCTCATGGTTTTTGTAATAAATAGAATATTTTTGTATTTAATTTAAAAATAGTTTAATTTCCTACCAGTAATTATTTCATTTGTACAAGAGGGGAGAAAATTGCATCCAAATGAAGTGAATTTTTCTGGGCCTCCATGAAAAAATTTATAACTTCAGGTTTATTTTATTAGAAATCTAAGCCAGATGTTCCTGGCCGCTGCTAAGCACTTCAAGCTATGTTTTTTAAATTATTTATTTATTTATTTATTTATTTATTTATTTATTTATTTTTGCGGTACGCAGGCCTCTCACTGTTGTGGCCTCTCCCGTTGCGGAGCACAGGCTCTGGACGCGCAGGCCCGGCAGCCACGGCTCACAGGCCCAGCCGCTCTGTGGCACGTGGGATCCTCCCGGGCCGGGGCACGAACCCGCGTCCCCCGCATCAGCAGGCGGACTCTCAACCACTGCGCCACCAGGGAAGCCCTCAAGTTATGATTAATACCAGGAAGAACAATCAAGTGATTCTGAATGTCGGAGTATTGAGTTAGTAATAGTCTTAAATGTAAATCAGTCAGTTTGTTTACTGGGAAATAAAAGACCTTAGCATATTTACATTAAAAATTAAAACATACAAGTAGACACATAAGTAGATGTTAGAGAAACACTGATAAGAAAGCAAATATGGGGGTAAAATTCTGCTTGGTGTCTTTAAGTGATCTCAAAACATACTTTCTAAACACTTACTAGCTTAAATCCTTTAACTAAACCTATTTTTTCTTTTAATCATTTCAACCAAGGAATGAAAAGTCTATTGTTATTTAAGATATTGAGATTGTCAACAAGCATTTATTGGATAACTAGATGATTCTCTAGTGTTCTAAGAGTTTCAAAAGCTGTTTAAAATTAAATGTTAAATCAATGAACAAATAGTTTGAGTTTATGACATTAAGTAGTTATTCTGATAATTTTTTTCCTACCAGCTAAAGGCTTTGGCAGTAATAGATACTAACATTGACCTCTAGGTACATGTTCACATTTTATTCTTCAGCTCTAAATAGTTGAAGTAAAGTGTGATTTTTAACATTGACTATATATAGTATTTTAAATTTATTTTTTTTTTATTTTATTGTATATTGTAGTATAGTTGATTAACAATGTTGTGTTAGTTTCAGGTGTACAGCAAAGTGATTCAGTTATACATATACATTTATATATTCTTTTTCAAATTCTTGTCCCAGTTAGGTTATTACAGAGTATTAAGTAGAGTTCCCTGTGCGATACAGTAGGTCCTTGTTGGTTATCTATTTTAAATATAGCAGTGTATATTTTTAAAGCTCTGAAGATGAAGTTAATCTATTTAAAGAATTAAGCCATACAGAAATCTCTTTAAAAGAAAGCAAACTATCAGGCAAGATTCCAAAGAAAATCACAATTAACATTTCGATAGAGATTTTTCCAGACCTCTATGCACACAATGTATATAGCAACAGAATCAATTATTTCATGACATTCTTTATTACTGTTTATAAAATTTATTTTCTAATTATTTTCTGCTGATTATAAAAATGCAGCTGGTTTTTACATATTGATCTTATAGTCATCATGTTAAACTAACATGTTAATTCTTATAATCTGTCTATGGATTACATTGTTTTATTCATATAGAACTCAGTGAATTAAGACAAGTTAAACTTTTCCTTACAAATCTTTATACCTTTTTGATTTTTTTTCTTATGCCATCTATGACCTTAGGTTCAATGTTGAATGGAAATGGTGATATCAGACATCATTTTCCGAATGCTGATTTTAAATGCTTCAAATATTTCATGTCTAGAAAAATATTTACTGTTTTTGTTTTTTGTTTGTTTGTTTGTTTGTTTTGCGGTATGCGGGCCTCTCACTGTTGTGGCCTCTCCCATTGCGGAACACAGGCTCCGGACGCGCAGGCTCAGTGGCTATGGCTCACGGGTCCAGCCGCTCCGCGACATGTGGGATCTTCCTGGGCTGGGGCACGAACCCGTGTTCCCTGCATCGGCAGGCAGACTCTCAACCACTGTGCCACCAGGGAAGCCCTGCTGTTTTTTAAATTTACATAAAGATGTTGAATTTTATTAGATGGTTTTATCTGCATCTATAGAAATAATCATATTGTTTTTCTTCTTCAATCTTTTATTGTGAATTGGTGTTCTACTGTTAAATGCATTTGCATTTTGGTAATATTTGCTACATGATCAGAGTCAATTATTGTTATAAAGTTAGGTTTTCTTAAAGTTAACACAGATTATTCCAAAATTCTTTCGTATAGATTGTTTGCAAGCACTGGCAGCAATGAGCTCAGGGCTTCAGTCTTTGAGAAAGGAAACAATTGAGGTGAATCCAGCATTCACTCTGGCTTTCTCCCTAAGAGTATTTTCCAAACTGTGGTGGAGGGAACAGAGTCAAAGTAGTGACAGTCTCACTGAGTGGAGGAAACAGAGGGCAGAATTCAGGGTCGCCAAGACTGCTTGGCTTTAGGGCCAGAGTACCTGAGAGTAGGGAGCTGCAGACAAGGAGTCCCAGAATATGTACTAAAAATCTTCCTTGTCTGACTCATAAGTTGCACATACCCCAAATAAGATTCTAGGAAACCTAGCAGAGTATAGCTATGGGAGGCCAGAGTGCTTTGCAAAAATTTTAGAACTTTCAAAGCTGCAGGAAGATGTTGGAATTTGAACTCAGTCAGAAGAAAGAGACCTAGGTAAACACTCTGTTCTAAGAGCAAGGGCTACACCCTAGGGAAGAGGGAAAAACTAAAATAGACTCATCCTAGTAAAGCCGCACAACCAGATGTGGCAGGTCAAGGTAATAAACAACAGCTTAGCTATCTATCAGAAAAGAAATCTAATACTGCTTAGAGAAAGATAAAATAATCTAGGGTCTCTACAATGTATCATCCAATTTGACTAGCATACAATTTAAAAATACAAAAATGTAATAAAAAAAATCTTTTGCCATTATGGAGACATGAAATAATCAATAGAGGCAAATAGACATGATCAAGATATTGGAGTAGCAGAGAAGAACTGCAAAATGTCAATTATTAATATGTTAAAGAAACGAGAGTAAAATATGGACAAAATAAATAAAAGTTGGAGAATTTCAACAGAAAATTTAAATATAATAAAAATCAAATGAACTATCCAGAATTTAAAATACAGTATCTATAATTAAGATTTCATTGTTTGAGTTTAACAGTTGACTGGAGAAAGCTGAGGGCAGAAAGAACTGGAAGATAGTCAACAGAAATTATCCAACTGAAACATAGAAAGAAAAATTAACAAAACAAAGTGAAATAGTGTAGGAAACATGAGAGATGCTAAAAATATCTAACATGTGTAACTGAAGTTCCAATAAAAATGAAGACAGAGGATGAGACCAAAGAAATAGTTGAAGAAAAATGGCTGAGAAGTTTCCAAAATCATTGCAAGAATTGAACAGGCAGATAAAAAAATGCTTAACAAGCACCAAGCAGAATGAATTCAAAGAAAACCACACACAGACATGTCATAGTCAAAGAGAAAATCTTTAAAATAACTAGAGAATAAAAAGGTACATTGCCTTCAGTTTGCAAGCTAAGATTGAAAGCAGACTCTTTATCAGGAATTCTGGAAGTCTGGAGACAACGGAAAGACTTCTTTAAAGTGTTAAAAAAAAAAAAACCCTGCCATTCTAGAATTCTATACAAACAAAAATATCTTTCAAGAAAGAAGAAAATTGCTCCTTTGGATCGCTTGCTCAGGGGGAAGCTAACTCCTAGGTCATACTCTAATCTTTCTATGAAGAAGGTCACTTAGAAAAGAATGAAAGAGAAAAAATGAAAGTGGTTGACCAACAGCTGGCAAGAAACAGATGTTCCAATAGTCTTGTAAAGTGAGTTTGGAAGAGGATCCTTTAGCTCCAGTCAAGCCTTCTGATGACTTCAGTCTCCTGACAGCTTGACTGCAACTTATGAAAGACCCTGAGCCAGACCATCTAGCTCTCAAATTTCTGATCCACAGAAACTGAGATGTTTGTTATTTTAAGCAGCTCCCCCCCACACACATGAAAGAAAAATAAACATTTTTAGAAAGAAAAAGATGAAGAAATTGGTCATCAGTAGATTTGAACTTCAAGAAATACTAAAGAGAGATTTTTGGGGGTGAAGACAAATGAATACCATATATTCTAGACTTAAAAATGCCTCTCTCCAATTACCCCACTTAGGAAGATTAACTTCTTAAGCTAAGCACAAAGCTTCAGGATGCTAATATATCTAGGCAGATAAGCTGAAACAAACATCATTGAGCAATGAAGTGACAGATATTACAGTCATATCACCTTTGCTTTTAATCTGATTACTGAGTATGTATCCCTACAAGTACGAACTGCTATCTTTGTCATACTATTATTTCTTATTTACCTTGAAATAAAGTATATATAGCCAATGAGAAAATTGTCAACTCTTGATTAGATAATTGACCTAATTAGGTCAATTAATTAGGTCAAGTTGATTGACCTAATTTGGTGTATCTATGTTAAATCTTAATTTAAAATTCTATTGACACAAATACATGCTTTGCTTATAGCCTACAGTCCATGAGAAGGTGATATATATATATATAATTTTTTAACATCTTTATTGGAGTATAATTGCTTTACAATGGTGTGTTAGTTTCTGCTTTGTAACAAAGTGAATCAGTTATACATATACATATATCTCCATATCCCCTCCCTCTTGCGTCTCCCTCCCACCCTTCCTATCCCACCCCTTTAGGTGGTCACAAAGAACCGAGCTGATCTCCCTGTGCTATGAGGCTGCTTCCCACTAGCTATTTATGTTACGTTTGGTAGTGTATATATGTCCATGCCACTCTCTCACTTTGTCACAGCTTACCGAGAAAGTGATATATTAACTTAAAAAAAAAAAATGCAAGTGCTTATGAGAATGTGAGCTGAAAGAAATGAGTTTAACCAGAAGATAGCTTTTGCAGTCTTCAGCCAGCAAGAAATATCCCAGGAAAAAGAAGGCAAAATATAACGCAAAAAACTTTCCAACTCATCCTTACTTAAGATCTCACCATGTTACTTTATTACTTGGTATAAAATATTAATTCCCAATACATTAGTACCATCCAAAATTTTAATTTTATATTATAAATGTCTGTTTTTCCACATGAAGATGAACAATTGAAATGTGATGATGTACAAAAATCATGTCTTCAGGTCTCCAAATATTCAGGCATCAAAGAAATAATTTCCAATATAATGAGTTGAGTCTATCCCAGGCATAAGAATCAATAAGATATTTTTATAATTATTTTGTAGATAAATGTGTAGAGTTAGTCTATGCAGAAGAGTCAAAGAGCTATCCTTTCCTTCTCTTTCCCCTCAGTTCCCTTTCCTTCCTTTATGTATCCCTCCAACAGGCACTCAAAGTGGACTTACCGTGTTCATTTTTCAAGACTCTTCATCATGGACTCTTACTTGGGTCTGTTCTTTCCTCATAAGCTGCCCTATACCATAGATATCCTTTAATCTTCCAATCAAACACCCATTTCTGCAATCTGTAGACTAATTTGGCCTTGAAAAGAGCACTTGATGTGTTGCTCCACCCAACTAAAATATAAATCAAGTGGGGACTTCTGGAGACAGATCAATTTGGAGACTTGTTTGAGAGCGGTGACAATGGGTAATGAGCATTGGTATAGCGTAACAGAAAGTGAGGTAAGGAGAAAGCTAAGAGTTCTATTTCTCAGATAGACTTGACATGATGCAGTGACTGATTGTGATGAATAAGGAAAAGCAGTGGCCGGTTGTTTGGACAACTGGGTAGATGGCAATGTCTTTAAGTCTCATACCAGACTGTAGGAGGATGGATGATAGGGTAGGAATAATGAGTATATGACACACTGAGTTTCTGGGGCCTAAAAGTTTAGATAGAGAGCTAAAGGATGATCACAGATTTAAAGGTTATTAGTTAGAGATGATGGTCAGAATTTTTTGAAGAGTTTTATCATTATTCACTAGATGGAAACAGATACGAATTAAGAAATAGACAAGAAAATACATCAAGTATGTTTTTATGCAAAGAATTTCTGCCACTTATCTGGAAATAAGAAAACAAATAGAAAAGTGGACCAAGATGTAAAAAGGCAATTGTAGAAGAAGAAATCCAAATGGCTAACAAGTATATAAACAGATAGTCAAATCCATGAATAATCAGATAAACACATGCTAAAATAGTAATGAGATGTGACTTCATACCCATCAGATTGGCAAAGGTTAAACATTTTAAAATACCAAATGGGGCATGCAGGGAAACAGAAGTCTTATGTCCTGCTAGTGGGACCATTGAGCACTTATCTATCTATGTCCTAGAACCTCCACTCCTGGTCTAGAATCCAGAGAAATTCTCCCTCAGGATGATAAAGTTCACATACCAAGATGTTCCTTGGCCTTGTTTGTGATAGCAGAGAGTTGGAGGCAACTTACATATCTACCACTAGAGAAATGGACAAACAAGATGTGGTCCATATCCATCATGGAATACTATGCAACCACTAGAGGCAATGAACTAGATGTATGCCCAGCAACAGGGGTAGATTTGTAACATATAGTACTCAGGAATAAAAATAAGAAACAGAATTAGGTCTACAGCCCAATGTATTTTATATAAATAAATCCAGCCAAAACAATAACCCTACATATTTTACAAAGATATATACAGGGCTTCCCTGGTGGCGCAGTGGTTGAGAGTCTGCCTGCCGATGCAGGGGACACAGGTTTGTGCCCCGGTCCGGGAAGATCCCACATGCCATGGAGCAGCTGGGCCCGTGAGCCATGGCCGCTGAGCCTGTGTGTCCAGAGCCTGTGCTCCACAACGGGAGAGGCCACAACAGTGAGAGGCCCGTGTACTGCAAAAAAAAAAAAAACAAACAAACAAATTCAAGGTTACAGATCCAACTCCTTAGCAAGGTTTCCTGTGGGAGGTGAATGCAAGTGGAAACTGAGTTTAAAGAATAAGTAAGTAAAACCTCCTTACAGATATGAAGTAGTGAATACAGTAAAGTGCTTAATAAGTTGGGCTCAGGCATGAGTCAGTCCTTGGTTGAAGTTCTCCCTCCACATAATTATTAACTGCATTCTTTAGGGCAAGTTATTTTCTTAGGCTCCTAGTCTCGGTTTTCTCATCTATAATCTGGTGCAATGATACTAAATAGAGTTTTCTGAGATACTACATGGGAGAAGATACATAAAGTACTTAGTGTAGAGTCTGGCATGTATAATTGTGCAATACATGGTAGTGTAGTTATTATTCTAGAAACCACGGTGACTTTCTGTTACTCACTTGATTCATGGCCTTTTTATCATTTTAATCAATAACTTGGATGAAACAGTGATGCCATCCTTGCAAACTAAGAGACTACAGAAGTCAAGGGGGCAATGCGCAAGCTAAAATAAGCTGATGTTAACAAGATAATATGTGACGGGGATGAACATAAAATTGAGTAACAGGGCAAATCCAGAGTGATGAGAGCTGAATAAAAGCCACATATAAAAGACCCGGAGGATTTAGGTCAACAGAGCAATGACATTGTTGAAAGAGTCAACATGATCTTAGATCACATCCATAGAACTGGACCAGGCGTGGTCCAGAGTCAGGGAGTGTCCCCCTCTGGGTGTGTGTGTCAGATACTCTTGGAGACAGTTCTCAGTTCTGGGGATCAGACTTTGAGAGGAAGGTTAACTAACCAAAGAATATTTGGAAGAGAGAGAGGGGAGAGGATAGAAGGGTGAGAAACCACCAGGGGCAGAACTACTGAAAAAAACACTGACGATGCTGTACTCAGAGAAGGAAGTCTGGGTAGGAAGCGTCAAGCTGTCCTCAAAATTATTAAGGGATTGGTCCTACCTGCACAGACCAGCGCCCTGCAGTCAGTGAGGGGGGTGTTTCACGGGGCAGATTTCAGCCCAGCATGACCACTACATTTCTGCTAGTCAGAACTGACCGAAAATGGGAGGGCAGCTTTGCAGGGCGGTAGAACCTATTTGTGGAGGCACTTACGCAGAATCCAACAATTTCCTTATCTAGGAATGTCATCCAGGAGACTCCCAGACAAGTAGAGGTTGCACTGAATAATCCCAAAGCCTTCCAGTTCTGATTATGAGATTCAAATATTCATTTTCAACTGCTTATCACCTGCCAGGACCCAAAAACCTTCAGGGTGGAATATGTTTCTGAGATTGCCATCTTAATCAGCCTAAGGTTTTGATATAATTTTTCAGGAATACAAGTGTCCATGAGCCATAAATTCCAGTATATTTTTCAGCTGCTCTCATCTTCAGAATAGTTTTTTTTTAAATTTTTATTGAAATACAGTTGATTTACGTCATGTGAGTTTCAGATGTATAGCAAAGTGATTCAGTTATACATATATATATATATACATATATATTCTTCAGAATAGTTTTATACTCCCCAGTAAATTAAGCCAATTGCTTTTCTCTCAAAATTTTCAGTTTGTTCTACTAGTACGTAGCATTTGTTCTGTCAACCCGCGGAAGATATCAGTTGAATAACTAGTGGTTTGGTTTCACTAAGCAAAAACTTCTATCATGTTATCAGATGCAATGACATTTCAGAACTATTTATGATCAAGTGATTTGTTAATTTTACTTCCTTAAACTCCTCTGTCTCCATTGCCAACTATTTTTCCAAACGGGAGTGAGAGGGGAGATTATTTCAAGAAACCATGACCACTTGCTTTTACGCCTTTATCCGAAATCTTTCTTTGGAGAGTTGTTTGGTAGCTCAGCTGAATAGGCCATGCGTTATAGATATTAGTAGAACTGGCCTTAGGGAGCGAGTGTTCTTTCCATGCTAGTTGATGGTTTTTACAGTAATCCTGGGGGCTGAGAAAATAAGCAGTCTGAGAGCAGGAACCTTATCTTAGACATCTTTGTATCCCTCCCAGCTCCCAGCACAGCCCCTGGTGCATAGTAGGCAGACAATATGTTTACCGCTGGAGTGAATGAATTAGTGAATACAAATAAATGAATGGATGAATGATGTGGGCACATGGCACCGAGGAAGAATCTCCTTGATGCTTTAAATTAAGCATGTCGGGGTTTAGCTCCAGTTGCTGAGCTAAATTTCTGCCCCTCACCAGACCAACTCCCCTCTGTGGGGCTTGATGATCATGGAGCCTGTGGGTAGAATGTATTCTGGGGGAGATGAGAACTGCCTGATATGAGAGATGATATCAGAGATTAGTTAACCGTATGGGCTTTGTCCCAGGGGAGGTGTGTGAAATGAATCAGATTAAACAAAATTGATAATGTGAATGCTTAATCAAACAGACAAAGGTAGTCTGCGCAGCTAATTAGGGGCAAATAGAGCGTCCCTCTTGTACCTCATTTAACTGACAAATTGTGCAGACAGTTTTAATGGGAGTCTGTTTAGCAAAGAGAAGGCTGTATAGTTGACAGCTTGGCAAAATGTGGTTTCTGTAACACCCCATGATGCTTATGGAAATTAGCCTGGTGCAGCTGAGCTCGGAGCAGTCCTGGGCTGTGCAAATCACAGCAAAACAGACCTTCCACAGACTGCTGGCCAAGGCGCTCTTAAAGGCGAAGAGCTAATGTTTAGCATTTTGACAGGTCGAAGGATTTAGACTGTGAACATTCAATGAAATCTGCTATTACCCAGTCCAATGCAAGTTGAAAAGTAATGTGAGAGAAACTTCCTGTTTAGAGAAGCAGAGTCACCATCAGAAGCTGTGGCACTGTGTCTCCAGAAACAGGGGCTTTGACTAAGCCAGATGACCAGGAGATGAGAGTGACCCAGGGGTAAAGACACTTCGGTCTTTGGAAGCTCCAACAGGTTTAGATACACTGTCCGGGAATCTCCCAGCATTTTCACCATGCTCATTCCAGCGTCTCAACTTCTCACTCTGCCTTCCAAACCTCACTAGGCCCTGGTCTGTCTCCTTTTCCAGATTAAGCACCTTCCTCCTCTCCTATTTGTCTGTCTTTGGACTTGCCATGGTCTTAGAGATTGTGGGAGAAACTCTGGGAAGAAGTGTTCTTTTGGGAGGAGAGAGCTGCTTCCCGGGTTGGCAGGGAATCAGCTCTCAGGGGTCTGTCCAGAAGGAGTCCAAGGCGAGGCCATGCTGGCCGCGCCCGTTGTGAAGAGCATCATTCGCTGCTCCAAGGAGAATTGGGACAAGGAATAAAACTACGGTTGGTGTGGAGACGGGACGGGGTGGGGTGGAGCTGGTTCTCGTAGGCTGTCCCGCAGGATGGCCATGCCCGGACGAACCGAGTCACCAGGCCTGCCTTAGCCTGTGTGCCAGCCCCAGGAAGTCACTGTCTGAGCGCAGGACCTGGAACTGGGGGTTGAGTTCACGGTGCACGGAATAAGCTTCCCCACCTTGGGTACCCATGCGAGGCTCACAGCATCTAGCCCACTAAAGGGAATACGGCCACGCATGAAGAGTGGTCGTTTAATGAAGTGATTTTTGTGAATCACTCCACCAGTCAGACATGGTCCCTTCCGGAAAATGAACAGTTTTGCATAAAATGGTCCATTAGTGTCAATGGAGAAGGTCTGAACTCCTTCGGCTGCTCTGGAAGCCTAGTCAAGTGGAACAACTGGGGTTATGCTTGGGCTGGAAGACAACATCTCTACCCCAGGAGATTTTACTCAATGTTATTATGCATTAAATGCTAAAATAAGAGTATAGTAATTCCACTTACAATTGGCAAGGTATAATTTTAGAAAGTTGGAGAAGCACTTAAACATTCTCGAATACATGTGATTTTTAAACAAATTATGGCAAATAGTCTATGTATTAAGTAAAAATATTTTAAACCAGCAGAATGACTATGGTTTCATCACACCAAAGCAACACCACCCACACGCTCAGAACTGTATTGATGCTAACATGAGTCAAGCTTACGCTTCACTTTTTGCTCTGAACTTTGGCTTTTGCTTTCTTGAGCAATGGATCAGCAGAAGCAATTGAGGATTCAGCAAAACACATTTGCTGGAAAAATGAGTAATGTAATTTGGAGTCACTATGAAAACAACTTCCGGATTTAAAAAAATTTTTCACCATGCTTAAGTTACTAAGTTAATTATTTCTTTTTGAAATAAGAAAAAATGGGTAATAACATGTATTTATTAAAGAAAAGTGAAGGGATTCTGCAAAGCAATAATAATATCCAGTAAAAACTCCATCTATGCCCAAGAATTATCATTGTCTTCTACTTTTGGCAGCTTGACTATGACCTGAATCTGTTTTATGAAAGCTTGCAAAGTTCTCTCATTCCTAAAAGTTTTAACCTTGTGCAGGGATCATCACTATTGTAGGCTGGATGGACACTACTATAAGAAGACAGAAATGTAACTCTTCCTTCATAGAAAAACTGAAATATTGACAGTAGTTTTCAACTTTAAAGAAACACAAAGGAAGTAAAATGTCACATTTTGATTACAATTTTTTATATCATTTATGTAGTTCTGTAGATCAGTTTTACACTTTGATTTACCCATGATAACAGTAAAAACTTTCTTTTCAGAGAGTTCCTCTTTGATGGAAGTGATACATTAGTATGTGATTTAAAAAAACAATGGAAAGAGGTTCATGATTGAAGGAAGGAGCCTAAATTATCCAAATTATTGGCCCAGGATTTTGTACATATTGGACTTCAGCTTTGATCTGGACCAGCCAGGATCTGTCTTCATGGATTATTCTTTCGTATCATTGTTTGTGAGGGAAGGTGAAGGAAGAAGAACAGAAAGCATTTGGAAAGCCAGAAAACTCACCTTATTAAAGAACAAGCAGGGTAAATAAGATAAACTTATTTTTATATTCTGATCATTTATTTTCATGTAACTTTCGGAGACTTCACTGTTTCTGTCATCAGCGAATCTGAAGTTCTCCAGGACCGTTTAATCAGCCCAGAGCAGCGGAAGCGGGGGTGGACCGCCAGCCGCTGTCTACACAGTGGTGCTTGAGTTAATTGATAAACCTCTCCTTTTTATTATCAGTGCTAGCCTTCTGTCTACAGCCACACAGCCTATTGCCCCTGCGAGGCACTGAGTTGTCCTTGTGGAATTCTAGCAGATATTGGAAACTGTGGTGGCAAATTAGCAGGGCCCACAAACCAGAAGTGACAGCTCCAGTACCCTGATGGGGGAATGTAGCAATCCCTCGCCCATAGCAATTGGCCAGGCTTATCATATGGACTAATCACAACAGATCTGGGGAAATAATGGACACCAGATGTTATCGCTTTGTAGGCTTGAGCTCTCCAGAGACTACAGCCCTGATAGGAAAGCTCCCTGAAAACAGGAACACTGTTCTGTGCTTATTAATCAAACCAGGAGGCTGGGTGTGATCATCTTCTCCTTCCTCAGCACCATGGTTTCTTTCTGCTACGTTGATGAATAGGAAAAACAGTTCCTGTGTGTGTGTGTGTGTGTGTGTGTGTGTGTGAGAGAGAGAGAGAGAGAGAGAGAGAGAGACAGAGATGGGGTGGGGGGAGACAACCTGGAAATGTCTATTACACACGCGCACATACACAATTCAATTTAATATCTATAAGCATACTTCTCAGAATTAAATTTCTTTCTTAACTCAATTCTATTCAGCATTGATATAGCAGGAAGAACTTTCTTAATTAGATCTTTTATTTTTCTCCATTTTATTTATTCTAATTACACTCAACTTTAAGAAGATTATATGTTTCTTTTTTTTTGCGGTACACGGGCCTCTCACTGTTGTGGCCTCTCCCGTTGCGGAGCACAGGCTCCGGACGCGCAGGCCCAGCGGCCATGGCTCACGGGCCCAGCCACTCTGCGGCATGTGGGATCCTCCCAGACCGGGGCACGAACCCGTGTCCCCTGCATCAGCAGGCGGACTCTCAACCACTGCGCCACCAGGGAAGCCCTAGAAGATTATATGTTTTTAACACGTGTTAAAAATGGACAAAGGGGCCCCAATGATGAACCAAATTCTCATTTCTATTGGCTTTCCTGACAATTCTGCATGGATATTCCAAGGTTTCATAAATCTAGCTCATTAGAACTGACGGAATTCAGGATATACTGCTGCAAGATATGGCACCTTGACATATCGAATATTTTAAGCTGAAAGAGTTTGAGAAACAGCAGAAACAGGAGGTCTCTCTGACCTTCCCCACTCACCTAACCTTACCCCTGAAGCAGATCATAAGACCCTCATGTGAGAGGTGCCCTCTGTATACCTGGAGGAAAGGAGCATCTTTACTACAAACATGGTGGAACCCTGAGAAAAGTCCAAACAAACAGGTCTTGCTTCGCTTCCTCCAGTTTGCTACATTTATCTCACATTCCCCAACCTAATATATTTCTCCACAACTGTCCACCCTTCATCAAACCTAGCATAAAAACACACAGGTTTATTCATTTCTTTGGGCCTTCTTTTCTTATGAAGTCTCCTATGTCACGTAAAACTTAGACTAAATAAATATAGATGCTTTTCTCCTGTAAATCTGTTTTTGTCAGTTGAATTTTCAGACCCAGCCAGGGACCTCAAAAGGGTCAAGGAAAACTTTTTGCTCCCCTAGAGAACCAAACCCATTCTTTTCCCCTAAGCCATCCCCAGTTCTGCATATTACACACTTATGGTCCAACTTAATTGAAGGCCATCACCATTCTATTTATCTTGATGTAACACTTTGAAGTCATTTTGTACTTCTCTTTCTCAGCTCTCACATTCAGCCTGTCTCCAAAAGATAGTGTCTTGATTTTAGCACTCTCTCTGTCTCTATTTCTCCTGTTTGTTTCCTTGTCTTCCCACTCTCACTGTCCTGGCCCAGTTTCACATCATCTCATTTGTGGAGTATTAATCCAACCTCCAGAATGGCTTTGTTTCCAGTCCCCAGCCAGCGCATAATGTGACCCCTGGATGTCTCAGTAGCTTTGCATCACTGCCTGCATCCTCATCTCCAGCCATGCCTATCCCTTGAAGATTCTACCTATTGGTACCCTTTCAAGCTCTGTCCTGCATTTGGCTGTATTAAAAGGACAAGAGGGCAAGATAGGAGGCAGGGAAACAATTTGTAAGCTATTGGAAATCTTTGGGAGAAAGAAAAACAGGCCCTGAACTAAAGCATTGGGTAGTCAAAATAGAAAAAGGATAGGATTGTGGAGATGAGCTGATACATCTAATATTATTCAAGTTACCCCTATGCTCTCTGGGTGTTAAGTGTACCTCCTATGTCAGATGATAATAACAACAATATTATACTAATACCTGACACCTATATAGTGTTTACTATTGGCCAAACACTGCTTGAAGGGCTTCACATATATTGACGCATTTAATCCTTGTAACACATTTCGGAGGTATGTACAATTATTATTGCTACCTTTAAAAAAACATCTTGTTATGCAACATTTCAAGCTTTTTATTATGAAAAAAATTAAACAAAGTAGTAAGAATGGTATTATAAGTTTTCATAGAGCTACAACCCAACTCAATAATTGCACACTCATGGCCAATTTTGGCTTACCTACTTACTGCTACCATACTCCTTTCCCCAATTTCTGAATCAGTTTCAGTATCATATCATTTTATCTGTTTTAGCTCCATTTTAAAACTGAGGAAACAAAGGCACAGAGAAGTTAAGTAACTTGTCCAAGGTCACATAGCAAGTAAGTGGTAGAGATCAGATTTGAACCATGGCTTGCCACTTGTTTTCTGAATGTATGCTTTTATGCTGATGCTCCAATCGGCAATCTTCCAATAGCTTAGATTGCACCAATAACCTCTAAATGCTGCAGATCCACGTGGACCAAGGCAGGGAGACCCTTAGCAGCCAGTAGTCACTGAAATAAAGAAAGACTTCTTTTTTTATTGAACTATAGTTGATTTACAATGTCATGTTAGTTTTTGGTGTACAGCAAGGTGATTCAGTTATATATATATATATTCTTTTTCAGACTCTTTTCCCTTATAGGTTATTACAAAATATTGAATACAGTTCCCTATGTTATATAGTAGGTCCTTGTTGGTTATCTATTTTATATATAGTAATGTGTGTATGTTAATCCCAAACTCCTAATTTATCTCCCCCTTTCCCCTTTGGTAACCATTGGTTTGTTTTCTATATCTGTGGGTCTATTTCTGTTTTGTATATAAGTTCATTTGTATCATTTTTTTTAGATTCCACATATAAGCAATATCATAGGATAAATATCCTTTCTCTGTCTGATTTACCACATCTAGTGTGATAATCTCTAGGTCCATCCATGTTGCTGCAAAGGGCATTATTTTGTTCTTTTTTATGGCTGAGTAATATTCCATTGTATATATGTACCACGTCTTCTTTACCCATTCCTCTGTTGATGGACACTTAGGTTGCTTCCATGTCTTGGCTGTTGTAAATAGTGCTGCAGTGAACATTGGGTGCACATCTTTTCAAATTATGGTTTTCTCTGGATATATGCCCAGGAGTGGGATTGCACGATCACATGATAGCTCTATTTTTAGTTTTTTAAGGAACCTCCATACTGTTCTCCATAGTGGCTGCACCCATTTACATTCCCACCAACAGTGTAGGAGGGTTCCCTTTTTCTCCACACCCTCTCCAGCATTTATTATTTGTAGACTTTTTGATGATGACCATTCTGACCTGTGTGAGGGGATACCACGTTATAGTATTGATTTGCCTTTCTGTAGTAATTAGCGATGTTGAGGATCTTTTCATGTACGTTTTGGTCATCTGAAGAATGACTTCTGTGGGTTCGTTCTAGAGGTGTTTTTTGAGGGGAGAGTTATAAAACTAGAAGAACCCTGAGTTCCTCCTCATTCATACCACATTCTTTCTGTGTCCTCTAGCCTCATCTTCTACCAATAGGAAAGGGCTTCAAAACTAGCCAACAAGGGCCCCAAATGTCTCTCTTCTGTTGTCAACCTCTTCCCTATTTGATGGTCTATTTAGGCAATGACTTTCTGCCATGGGAGTTCTGTGTTTCTTTCAGAGCCTCCCAGTGAATTGTTAGAGTGAACTGGAGATGAGTGCTAGGGAGATAAATCCCTATGGTCCAGTGCAAGAGAGGATGCTGATACTTAAAAGAACAGGTCCTTGGTCCTTGAGTGTCCATGAAGACACAGCCGGTTGGTAGAGTTTTGTTAGTTATCCTGAAAATATTGCCCAAGTCCTATGCTGTGCAAAGCAACCATTCAAATATGGCTGTCAAGTAGCTCATAACCACCAGGTTCAAAGATACGGAGCTGCTTGTTCTCACATAACATTTGTAACATGCAACTCCATTTACTTCTCAGTAACTTAAAGCTAGAAAGAAGTTACAGATATTTTCAGTAAATATTTCTGGTCTGTAAAGTGTTTGCAGCCAAGGTTATTTAAAGATAATAAAGACTCATGAATATGGACATCACAAAATCAGAGTTTCTGATTATTTGAAATAGTGCCTGAGATAAAGTTTAACCCGATATCTTCTCTAAAAGGAAAGTTTACCACACGCATGAATCATCTAAGCAAAACTCAAGGGAGCATTTTCCAGTTGGTTATGAAAGTAAACCATTCTCAAACAGTCTCAGTAGAAATGCTCATTTATGTACAGTTGTTGCTATAACTCATTGTTCCCTAGTCAATAAAACTAGTCTAGACACTACCACCAGAGAAGATTCTACATCTTTTACTGTGTCTACTTGAAAGTTAATAGAGGTTCATTTCTTTAGATAGGCTTGATAATTCAGACTCTTCCTTAGTTTAGCCAACACTTTGCAGAAAAAGAGCTCTTGGTGGTGAGGCTTGCTGCTGTTCCATATGCAGGTTTCCCATCTGAACATATTGGGGCGGGTCAGTACAAGTCGCACCCATTTTTCATGTCCTCCAATTAGCTGATCCATCCCCAGAGGCTTCCTCCATCAGGCCTCTTGGGTAGACAACAGAATCTGGGTACCTCATTCTCTCCCCTCTCAACTCCTAAGGTGGCTTTTAAGTTTGAAAAATCCTTTTTTCGTTTTCCTTGCTCTTTTTATTCTACAAATTTCCTGACTTTTATTTCTAAAGACATACTTGCTCTGAAATCCTTGCCAAAATGATGCTGAAATATGAAAAAACCATCAAGGAAGGAAAACAATCTCATTTGAGAGAGGGACATGGCCAGAGGGATTAAGGGAAAAGGAGGGAACAGAGGGAACAGAGGAGTGGAGGGTAGTGCGGAAGGAAAGGAAGGATTAAGGTTGGAGGGAGGGAGGGAGGAAAAATGCATCAAAGAGGTAGAGAGAATCCAGCTCAGATAGAGGGAAGAAGAAGGGGTAGTGAATACACCTGCACAAAGCTGGGTGGGTTGGGGTGAGAAGAGAGAGTAAGTAGAAGAAAAATAAAGGAGGGATGTATCAATAATCTCCTATCAACCTGACAGGGCTGGGTCCACCTTTTTTTATGTTTCTTGAAAGCTACTTGCTTTTTTCTCAGCAGAGTCATTATCAGTTGCATGGCTTCCCTGTGTCTTTATTCCTACAATTCAAAAGTCAGAAAAGAAAATTATTTTCACATTAGCAACTCATTAAATGCCTCCATATTTGTAGCTGGATCTGAATGCATTGCTTTTACACATCTGAATGCCTACTTGGAGGCATTGTCAGCCAGGGCATCTAGGCTGGGAGCCCTTCTGTCATGCATATGGGTAAGTGGGTGGGATGGGGCTGTGTCAGAGTCATCCATCATTCTTCATCAATGTCACCACCACCTGCGGAGACCAGTGGTCAGTCAGTCACTCAGGCCTGACAGCTGGCCATCAGTCCCTGGTGGGGGCTATGCTCTGGGCTCCCAAGGTATTAGCTATTGGCTCTCTTTTGCTAAGACCAGTAAGTTCTAGGAAGCTTTCCACCTTTAGAAATATATTAAAAATATTGGTGATTTTGCTCACCTACATGGCAACTGGTCAGCGTCAGGCCAATCGAAGGTGGAGATTTGCTCTGTATTTACCTAAAATTATCGTAGATCATCTTTTAAAATCAAATCTTGGACAGTTCAGGGAAACATAGCAGGGACTTTGATGCCTGGCAAAAACATACGTTGGTGTTTTTATGCATGTTCATGACACTTTGATACCAAGCAAATCTAGGCTAAATCCTGGCAGCTAGCTATTTAATTAGATGAAGTATTAATGAGTTAAGCCTGTCTCATTGGCATAAACTCTCTCTGAACACTGAAAAATTCATGCCTCCCTTTTCAAAATGAGGGATATCAATTATACATCAATATAGAATAAAGTTTACAATCTTCAGTATATACTGCCATGACTTTTTGCATACGTGCAAGTGACTATAACAGTCTCTAGATCACAATATGGATTATATGCTTCTTTTCCAATCACATATCTCATAATATTCCATGTTACAGTAACTTATGAATATTTTATCTCCTTTATTGGACAGTGTGATATTGCGATTTATAGAAAAAATTTATATTTGGTCATTTCCATGACCAAATATATCGCTCATATATATTTGGTCTTCATCCACAGTTTTTGGTTCATAGCTCCCAAAACCCTTGGAATTTCCTGAGCAATAAGAGCAAAATATGCAATCTCATGTCCTCAGTCCCTGAAAACACTTCAGAGGAAGTGACTTCTGGGTGGGAGCTGGTTGCCAGAAGAACCAACCATGCTGGAACTTTCAGTCCCACCCGCTGATTTCTCGGAAGGGGAGAGGGGCTGGAGGCTGAATCAATTGGCAATGGCCAATGATTTAGTCAATTATGACTATGCAGTGAAGCTTCCGTAAAAACCCCAAAGGACAGCTTTTTGCCCTTTTCTGGAGAGCTTCCATATCAGGGAAACAGAAAGCTTCTGCGTGCCACCATGCCAGCTTCACGAAGACAGAAACTCCTTTGTTGGGGATCTTGCCCTATTTATCTCTTCATCTGGCTATATTTTGTAATATCCTTTTACAATAAATGGGTAATCTATGGAGTAAATGGGTTTTCCTGAGTTCTATGAGCCACTCTAGCAAATTAATTAAGCTTGAGGAGGGTGTTGTGGGAACCTCTGATTTGTAGCCTGTGGGTCAAAAACACAGGTAACACCCAGAGCTTAAGACTGGCATCTGAAGTGGCAGTGGGGTGGTCTTGAGGGACTGAGTCCTTTACACGTGGAATCCGATTCTATCTCCAGGTAGATAGTGTCAGAAATGAGTTGAATTCTCAGACACCTTGCTGGCTTCCAGGAATTTCTTGTAGGTGTGGGGAAGCCTCCACACATACAGGCTGGAACTGGGTCCGGGAACCCTCTTTAGATAGTAAACAATTAAAGACAGGGTCTTAGTCTTTTTCATACTTGTGTTCCTCGGTGCCTGGCTTGACATCTTTCCCGTAGTAGGTGCTTCGTTTTTCTTTTTAATGAAGAAAGATTCCTAAGTAATTTTGAAGTCAGAATAGGTCTTTAAAATCTCATATACTTAGTAGGGGTCTTAACAAACAAGGGATCAAAGAGAGAAGAAAATACAAGAGAATGAAATGAAAAAGAAGCTCACCCACTTCCCAACTGCTAACACTGAAGTTCATTCAACAGATATTTTTCTGAACAAGTGCTATGTGCTAGGTGCAAGGTTCTATGTTGGAATAATTGGTGAACAAACCTCTGCTTTGTTTACATTCTGATGGGGAAATGACCATCCAGTCAGAGGGAAAGGAGTATAAGGGTTTATACGAGAGATTATTACAAGAGGGCAAAATAGTCTAGACATATTTGAATTGTGTTTTATCAACATGTAAATGGAGTCTGATTCACCATGGCTCTTCTCTTCCATAGAGAGGTCAGCCCAAAATGTACTGCTAGCCCAACACTGAAGGGAAAGCAAAAGCAGTAAATCTATGCATTTATTTTAATTTACTATATGAACGCTTCAGACAGGGCATGTCGCATCTTAGTTCTGGGATGGAGACTTAATGCTAAATTTAAAATCATTGCCAGTATCAGGGTAAACAGTGAACATAGTACCATGAGGGGTACTCGGTTGACTGCCAACATCTCTATTAATTGATATTTAGGAAAGCTGTACATTTCTCCATCAGGATGGGTACCATAGGCCTCTGCTTTTATTTTTTCTGCTTTGATCTTAACTCAGCTCCAAAAATCTGTATTTTTGACAGTTCTACCCCTCATGAAGAACCAAGCCTATCTTAGTTTTTAAGTCAGTCCTGAAAAATTCTAAAACACATACAGTAGCCTCTACCCAGTGTCCATGGGAGTCTGAGTTAAGTTATACTTCACTAGATCCAATATAATTGGTCTGTCTCACTCTGAGACTCCTTCAGATCCAACTAGGCAATCCAGTTTCATAGAGGTGAAGCTTAGGGCCCAATTGTCCCCAAGTTGCATCACTTTCAATTCCTGGGTTGATCCAACCCTCATGACTGGGCTTCTCTGTGGGGCCCCACTGTGGCCTGCCCAATCTCCCTGAAGATCTGAATACTCTACCTTGAACCCCAACATGCCCGGTTGAGGTCAAGTTCTTGCCTTCACCTTTCCTATGTCAGCATCCTGCCTTCTTGTTGAAGCTTAGTTGCATCCTGCTTCAGTATGTCTATTTTTGCCATAATCTTCTACCTCAAATTTCTCGGTGATTACGTCTTCTGGGGGAGATATACTCTTAAGTGAATAACTGCAACACATGATAAAATTGATGTGAAGCATTCCTAGAGCATTAAGAGGAGCAGCTAACTCTGGTTGAGGGAGTAGGGCTAGTGGAGAGTCAGGGAAGATTTCACACAGAAGGTAAGAGATAGCTTAAGCCTTGAAAAATGAACAGGAGTTTTGCAGATGGGGAAGAGTGTTCAGAACAAACTGGACCAAAGGAAGATCATTCCAACATATGTTAGAATCCTTTATGTTGAAGGTCACGGACTACACAACTCGAATTGGCATGAGTCAAAATATGGATAGGTCTATCTTCAGGTATAGTTTGATCTAGGGCTTAGACAATGTTATCAAGATTCTGGCTCCATTTTTCTACGACTTTCTCAGCTCTGCATTTCTTCATCTTTAGGCTGGGTTTGCTCATGGAAATCAGATGACAGCAATAGTTCCAGACCTCATACCTGCACCCACCATTGTCGAGGAGAAATGTGGCAAAAGTCTTAAAATTCATTTTTGTTCACTAGACCTGACTGGGTTTTATACTCATCACTGAATTTATTATTTAATTGATGGAAAGGAGATAAGGCTTCAGCCGATCTGGAACTATGCCCAAAACTGGAAGTAGGTCAATCCCATCTTAATCACATGGCTAAGAATGTGGGAGAGTTAAGTTCCTCAAGGGGATGTCAAAATGTCATTGCCAGGAAAGGAGGGATGGATGATGGCCGTTAACAATATCCACTGTAAAAGGGCTAGAAAGTGCTTTAGGTGTGGTCTTATTTTATAATTGGAAGATTTATAATTTATAATTGGAGAGTAGGGAGACCTTGGAAGTGTAGCCACTGATGAAAGTGAAAGGAAGGCAGGACTCCTACTGAGAAGGGTAATGCTGAATTAGTCAATGTAACAGCCGCGAGGAAAATCGTGACTTTGCTCCATGTGTTTGCTCAGAGATTGGGTCCCTTCCTTTTTGTTGTTTCGCATTCCCTGGGGCATTGACTTTGCAAGCATGGTTGACATTGAAGCCATATCCAAGTTTTAGCTCTTGGGATAGAGAAAGAGAATGGCCAGGGTAGCAATTTCCTTTTAAGTAAGTGTACATATCACTTCAGCTCACTCCATTGGTAAAAATTTAGTCAAATGACCACACAGTCACAAGGGAGGCTAGGAAATGTGGACTCCAGCTGGGGTTCAGGTGCAGCACATGTACCCAGGAAGAAGGAGAGAATGGATTTGAGAAGCAAATAGCAATTTGCCTCAGATGCTAAAAAATCTGGTGGAATTATTGGATAAAGAAAGGAGTCACATGAGATGATCAGATTCAGGTTTAAAACATTTCCCTTGGGCATGAAAGGAGGACTGAAGTAAGAGAATCACCAGCTGAGAAGGAGTTGCAGTCACGCAAATGTGTAATGTTGAAGGCCCGAGCCAAGGTTTCCTTGGAGATAAAGTAAAAGAGGTGAACTACATGACCTCGAAGACGTTTTCCACTCTTCGTATCTGTCTTCTAGGGTATGAGTCGCTGCTCATTGCCATGGGTCTAAGCCAATTTTAAAAATGAGTGCTTGGGGGGCTTCCCTGGTGGTGCAGTGGTTGAGAGTCCGCCTGCCGATGCAGGGGACACGGGTTCGTGCCCCGGTCCAGGAAGATCTCACATGCCACAGAGCGGCTGGGCCCGTGAGCCATGGCCGCTGAGCCTACGTGTCTGGAGCCTGTGCTCCGCAACAGGAGAGGCCACAGCAGTGAGAGGCCCACGTACCGTAAAAAAAAAAAAAAAAAATGAGTGCTTACCCACACCCATGCACTTGGTGGGTGTTAATAAAACACCAAATGCTATCAGGAGCATGGACAGAGCCATTCCTGTCACATGATAGGGTAGACAGCATCCAATTTCTGCTATTTCCAGTGCGATACATAATTGAAATAGGGTGTTGTCGAAGTGGGAAATGGCGGGGCTCAGCCACTTACTAACTGTGCTGCCTGGGGCAGGAGGCTTGGTTTCTCTGACCTGTATTTTCTTCATCTGTAAACAGGGAACTAACACTCTCTGAAAGCATGGTGGGAATCAATGAAATAACCTGTGTGAGAGTCAGGTGCTCAACAGGGAAAATCAATACACATGCCCTTCCATCCAGGGCATGTTTGTAAATTTGTCTTTGTCCTTAAGAACATCTCCGTGCTGATCTCAGAGGGAAAGAGAATAGATTTTTTTTTTTTTTTTTTTTACCTAGATATGCTCTTTGGACTGGCCCTCTGTCCTAACTCAGCCTCATTACCCTCGGGGTGCCTGGTGACTGAAGATCCACAAGCTCCTTGCAGCTGGCAGAGGAAATTCATTTTTTCCTGTCATAATAACAAAGTGCAGAACGGCAGGCCGGGCATAGTTTCGTATGGGAAAACCCACAGAAAGGGACAGCTGAAAGAAGCTGTGCTTTTCTCCGATATTTCTTGTCAGGGACAAGCATCCTCAAAAGGAAGAAAAAAAAACAAAAAGAAAGAGAAAAAACAAATCCCCGTTGAATGTGGGTTTCTCATTTCTAGGGACAAAATGGCTCTGTCCTCACATCCTCTTAGCCTGCCTTTTGCTGAATGATACCTAGTCCGGACTCCTGGAAAGCAGTTAACTTGGCAACCTTTCTCTTTGATGGGCGTGTCTTAGAGAACATCAGCTCAGATAACTAAACGTGCCATTGTCTTGATTTGCCCTTGGAAACATCTCCTAAGAAATCAAATTCCTGGGTCCACTGCCTAAGTCCTCGGTGTGGCAATTTAACTGAGGAAAATTAAAACAAGAGAAACTAGATGGTTTGGGGTTTTTTTCCAGAACAAATTAATGGCTGTAAATGGGTGTATATGCTTATTTGCAACTGCGTACAAACATCTCTGCGCACAGTGAAATGCTTACAGGAAATTAAGCCTGGGTCTTCAAGAGGCAAGATGAAATCCACAGCTTGTGAACATAGCTGCTTGGGTGCTGATGGGGTTTAAAACACCCCAAAATATGTCCCCTTGGCATATTGAATATTTTAAGCTGAAGGAGTCTGAGAAAACCACAGAAGCAGGAGGTCCTTCTGATTCCCGCCTGCACCCTGCCACCTCCCACCCTTCTCCCCTAAAGCAGGTCATAAACCCTCATGTGAGAGGTGCCCTCTCTATCCAGAGGAAAGGAGCATTTTTATCTCCAAAGACAAAGAATCCTCGCAAACAGGCCTTGCTAAGTTTCCCAAGTTTACTACACTTACGTCATACTCCTTAACCTGTCACATTGCTCCACAATTGTCCACTCTTCAGCACATCTAGGGTAAAAATACACAAGTCTGTTTCTCTGGGTCTTCATTTCCTGTTGATGGTTCCCTCGTCACACAAAATTTACATAAGTTTGTATGCTTTTCTCCTGTTAATCTGTCTTTATCCGTTGAATTTTCAGACCCAACTGGAAACCTAAGAGGGCTGAGGAAAACTTTCCTCCCCTACAGTGGCTTCCTTACCAGTGAGCAAAGTTTCCCTTAAAAATACACGCTATTAAGGGCTTCCCTGGTGGCTCAGTGGTTGGGAGTCCGCCTGCCGATGCAGGGGACATGGGTTCGTGTCCCGATCCGGGGAGATCCCACATGCTGCAGAGCGGCTCGGCCCTTGAGCCGTGGCTGCTGAGCCTGCGCGTCCGGAGCCTGTGCTCCACAACGGGAGAGGCCACAACAGTGAGAGGCCCGCGTACTGCAAAAAAACAAACAAACAAAAAAACCACGATATTGTGAGAAGAAATGATTATAAAAATATAAGTAAGAACGACGTTAACACGTAAAGCAGCATTATAATGTCTTTTGACACAAAGGAAACTTGACGATGAAAAGTGCTCCAGGCCTCTTGGGGGAACATGAAGAGGAGCTGGGCAGCCTCTTCCATTGCAGCACAGAGTCCGCGATACTTTTCGGGGCCCACAGAAATCGATTACAGTTCCCAAAATGGGAAAAAATATGTTGACATATTTAAAGTTTAATAATCAGGGGACTTCCCTGGTGGCACAGTAGTTAAGACTCTGTGCTCCCAATGCAGGGGGCCTGGGTTCGATCCCTGGTCGGGGAATTAGACGCACAACCAAATAAGTATTTAAACAATAGAAATAAATAAAGTTATATAATCATCTGTTGATATTATTCTGGTGGGAGGGGCCCGCAAAGGCTAAAGTGCTCAGAGGACCACAAAAGTAATCATGTGGCCCTAAAAGGGGTCAGACTTTAAACACAAAATATAAAAGTGAAGGAAGATAAAACTAGTAAACTTTTAAATGGAATATTGTATTTAGTAATTTATAATCCACAATGAAATCTCATGACTTTTATGGAAAAGCAGATTGATAAACCATTATTTTCACTTTCAACACCAAATGTTAATATTAATCTAATTTGACTCTGCTTTTCTTAACTTAGAATAAGTCAACACGAAGGTCTCTTACCCTGTCATATCATCCACTTCCCAGTTCTCCCGACACCCTGAAATCCTTGGTTTCCCTCCTGGTGGGGAGGAACGAACACCTCTGGGTTAGTCGCTGGTGTTCAGTGTTGACCAGCAGGGGCCGCTAGAGAACAATCCCGGCCCCGAGGTCTCTGCAGAGGAAGTGGAGGAACTGCAGAGTAAACCCTCTGAGAAAACTAAAGCCTTGGTGGGCAGTCAGGGCTTCGACGACCCACCCAACACAGGAAGTCTAACTTATTGTGGAGAGATGAGCCGTTCCGGGCTTAGAGATTAAGAAGCAAATGTAAATGGTGGCCCATGTTTCCGAAGTTTCTGTGTTTTGGTGAATCGTCCTACGTGGACCTTAGATCTTAGGGCCCCAGCAAGCACGTTTCCTCCTGTTGACCCATGGCCTGGCAAAGTCTGAATAAGAAGAGGCAGGAGTCTGGTTGACTCTCCACCCTCCTGCAAGAGACTGAAGCACTTCTCCTGATGAAATGCTGGGTCTCAGACTACTTTTAAGAGGGTGAATGTTGTGTTTTCTTTGAGCCTGTTTTGAAGGACAGCAAGATTTAATTTTGAACTCTAGTCTGGCCTAGAGAATAACTCTCTGAAAGAATTCTGGTAACAACGAACAAATGGAAACTTCAGACCAGCTCTGTGTTTTCTCCCTGATGATTTCATAAAGTGCTGCGGAGGCCGCAGCTGCCTGGTAACAATTCCAGGCAGCCTTCGGGGGACTGCAGCAGCTCAGTTAAATGGCGGGTTTCAGGAGCTTAGTCTTTAAGGGGCATTTGCTCTCTTGCTGCAGCCTATTGTGTTAAAGAGGGTTTTTGGGGGCGGGGGAGGGGGTTTAGGTTTTTTTTTTTTGGCCCGATTGTAAATGTTTTGAATTTAAAAGACACCCAAATTCATTAAATGTGTGAAATGATGGGAAAAAAAGTGTGAAATTGTAACAGTCGGTTTGTAGTTGATTAATAGAAATCTCTTCTAACAATCCCCAGAACCTTCCGGGGGTCATTGGAACAGAGCAGCTGTAGAGACAGCAGGAGTGATTTTGACACTACCCGGTGAGGGTTGTGCAAAGTTCCAAACAAGTGGGCAGAGTCCCATGCACTCTGTACTCTCCGCGACCACTCACAGATGATTGGCTACAAGGTCAAGTTAATATGCCGATCCACCAGCAAGTGCTGCTTTGCTCTGGGTCTTGGAGGGGTTTGTTTTTAAGATACATTATGGTTTCATAAAGGATGAATCACTTAGAATAAACTGGCCACTTTGGCCCCAGGTAACTCTTCGCTCAGGGCCAGTCTGATTTCTGAACTTGACCATCTGTGCCACAAGCAGAGATTCATAATTTGGTGTGTGGCAGCGACTTCAGGGTGTCCTGAAAGGGGGCTATTTAATGAGCACCAGACTTGGCAATGCACTGGAGTCTCCAGTTCCCTGTTCGCCACACTACCTCTGCTGCAGACCGGCCTTGACAGGGGCAAGGAGGGGAAAGTAAAACATCGCCTTTCTTTAGGGCAGCACATTTTTCCATAATTTTTGGCCTCTGCCCACCCCAAACCTGTAGTGTTTTTTTTCTCTTTGAAACCCTGCTGCAGGCTACCATTCTGAAGTTAAAGGATTTTGCCTTCGAAGAGGTACAAAGGAAACATCAAAGTAAATGTCCTCACAGTGACATAAGGATAGAATAATGGTGACCTAGCAGCTAGAGACTTGGCCAAATGCTGAAAGTAATTCACGCCACTCACTAACAATGGGGGATGTGTGACAATGATATATACCAGGAGACAAGGACAACCACTTCGCAGGGCTTCGATGCCCCACAAACCCAATTGTAGGCAGATCAATACTGTCATAAGACAATTATCAAAGACCATCAGCACATCATATTTTCATACCATAAACAGCTCAAGGCGCCAGGGATGGCTTTCCTACAGAAAGCACAGAGCATAAATTTGAAGGGTGTGAAATTGACATGATTAATACTTATAGTTATTAGCACATGTGCCAGCTGCTCATGTATGGTTTATCCCTTGATTTATGGTGCCATAAATGCCCATCTCTCCCTCTGATGCCGAATCAAGGGGGCACACAACTGTGGGCAGAATGAGTCTTTCTCATTGCCAGGAGTTTCATCACAACTAAAAGAAAAAAGTGGGTTGAAAATCACCCTGGATCTGGAGACACCTCGGTGAGAGAGAAGCTGCCTTTTGTTTGCATGGCTGCTTTATCGGCTGCTGAAACCTGTCTGTTCAATGTTCTCAAAGCCTTTGAAGTTTGGACTGCAACTAACAAGGGGCTATAGTTTTCCAGCCCCCCTCACTCCTTCGAGCTGTTGCCAGGCTGCAAACAATCACTATACATATTACAGATGAAACCACTAGGGCCGACAATGGAAGAGGCAAAAACGAATCTCTAAGATGCCAGAAGTTAAAGCTTTTGCGGTCAAATGCAACTTGAGAGGGGTTTTTCTGGACTTTAGTAAATGTTTTAATTGTTTCATATGGTTATAAACAGATCTGGACATTCCTGGTACATCAGAATACTCTTTAAAATCTGGTTCCTCAGCAGTCATCGTCTTTGGGACAAAGGGACAACTCTAGGAGCCAGTACAGACCGAAGCCTAAACATACAAACTTCTCTCAACATTCATTTCCTAGTGAATGAATAATATCAATTGCTACTCATGACTTATATAATGTTAAATTACAGGTTCGAGACAAAAATAAAGGATAGTAACGAACATGAGCTCTGTTAGCTGTTTGAATAGCTTTCTTTACTTTTCATATTAAAAAATAAGAAGAAACTAGGTAGAGGATGCAGACAAGTTTTTTTTTTAATTTTAGCATCATAATTATGCAAGTCCATTTAAGATGTGTAGAAGGTAAACAAATGTGGTAGAAAGGAATGCTTTTATAAAAGGCAAAACTTAAAACTTGCTATCCAAATATGGAGATTATGGGATGCATCAAACATTGCTAAAGATGAATGAAAATGTCCTTTACAGATCTCCCCAGCAGGCCAACAAAGAGGCATCAAAAGTCGTGAAGACTTCTCCTCTCTTGCCATGCTCCTCATATCCTGGCAGTCTGGTTTCAGGGGTCTATGGCTGGCCCAGCAGGGAGAGTCTGAGCAATGAAGGCTGCCCCGCTTTCCATCCTACCTGGCTCAGGAATTCACCTTCAGCAGCTCCCATTCCTGAACCAAGACCAGGATCTAAGGATAATTTTTCCTACTAATAGATTAACCTTAATGGAACAAGCATATACTCACAGAATTTCAAAATAATGCATACTGAATTTTTTTAGCCCTGGAAAGAACTCAAATTCCCAAGTATTAATCAGATAATGATATGTACACAGTGCTATATTTAAAATGGATAACCAGGGCTTCCCTGGTGTCACAGTGGTTAAGAATCCATCTGCCAATGCAGGGGACATGGCTTAGAGCCCTGGTCCAGGAAGATCCTACATGTCGCGGAACAGCTAAGCCCATGCGCCACAACTACTGAGCCTGTGCTCTAGATCCTGTGAGCTACAACTACTGAAGCCCTTGTGCCACAACTACTGAAACCCGCATGCCTAGAGCCTGTGCTCTGCAACAAGAGAAACCACCACAATGAGAAGCCTGCACCCCGCAATAAAGAGTAGCCCCCGCTCACTGCAACTAGAGAAAGCCCGCGTGAAAGCAGCGAAGACCCAATGCAGCCAAAAATTAAATAAAAATAAAATGGACAACCAACACGGACCTATTGTATAGCACAGGGAACTCTGCTCCATATTATGTGTAACAACTTGAATGGGAAAAGAATTTGAAAAAGAACAGATACAAGTATATGTATAACTGAATCACTTTGCCGTACACCTGAAACTAACACAACATTGTTAATCAACTATACTCCAGTATAAAATAAAAAGTTAAAAAAAATCAGATAATGATTAGATTACTCCATGAAAACAAAACAGAACAAAAATGTAAAGGATAGCAGATACTTCCATGGGCTCTTTGAGGACAATAAATATTCTACTGATGTCTTTGGAAGAAATTTAGAAAAGACTGCCAAACTTTAGGTCTCTTCAAGTTAAAGCAAGTAACCCAAGAAACAACTTAGGCAGCTTCATCATTTCTTTAAGCAAGTAGTGTTTAAAATAAAAATCAATATTTTTCTGACTAATGAATATAAATAAAAATGGTAAGTCCTTAATCTAAACCTCAGTAAACATAATGTCAGCAAAGTGTTTAATATTTTAATTAAAAGAAAATTTACAGTAGGAGCACTTTTAATATGTTACTCGTTTAAAATATAATCCTGTATATATACATTATTAGAAATGCTTTTGAAGCAAATCATTATAGACAGATCACAGAATTAAACATTATTTCTAAGTTGAAAAAAGAATGAAAAGAAGAATTTAAAAGTAAAATATAATTGTAAAAAATTAGAATGAATGATGGATTAGATCATGAAAACTCATATAATTCATGTTCTGAAAGGACCAGAGTTGGTTTTTTTAAGTTTTTAAAGAATTATTTGTATGCAATAACAATTGGGCTGCATGTTCAAACTGTATGATTAAGAATACAGACTTTAGTGATAGTAAAGAAAACTACTGTAGAATAGAATAAGTTAATGGATAACTTTCCACGTGATATATTGCATAATTTTGCTGCAAGAGGAGGACATTTCAGGATTAAGACTAACAAAATGTCCTACAAAATACTACACACATAGACTCCTACACTATTATTGGTCAAAGGGCCATTTCAGATCTCGCCAAAATGCTCTACTCTGCAAATGCAGGAACTAGAGGATACTTAATGAGTGCTTTGAAAAGAGTGGATGAATGGTCACTTTTTATTTATTAAGAAGATAAATAAAATGTGATACATTTGAAGAAAAAAATGTCTTTTCCCCTAAGTTAAATTATGAGTGAATTTTCTTGACAACATCTAGAAGATAAAGGAATATTTACCCTTAAGAAGTTGATAGAAAGAATTGGTCTCCAAATAAGTCTCTGAACTTCAGTTGTCTGAAGAAGAAAAAGAAGGGATATGAGCAGAGAACTGGAAATATGTCAGAAAGCGAAATCAATACTTTTGTTCTCATTGACTTGGCACCTTTAATAATTTCCTTCTCATCCATGAGTGAGTCACTGGATTCCCATAAAAAGTGCTCTGAGTCTACATTCTAGAGACTCAGGGAACTTCCCAAGGCCACTGCTACACACTCATTAGTGCCTGCTTGCTTTCCTTGATATCTCTGGTTGCTATTTTATGGCCTCATTCCTAATCCTTCTGTATATGACTCTTTCAGAAAGCTGCTTTGCCTTGACTGTTGCGTCTTTGACCGTTGGCTTCATTTTTCGGTTTGGTCTCTCCAACATCTCTTGATTCTGCTGTTCAACCTCAGAGTCAGCAATGTCTTCACACTCAAACCCAGCTGGAGCCAGCTTGCCCACAAGGAGAACTCAGATCTTTTGTAATTATCAAAACCTTATAAATTTTGTCATTTGTGGTGAGGTTGGTGGAACAGTGAATAAGCCCTCCCTATCTGCCCCCTTCTCACCCAAGTGCTCCATAAAATACTTCTTTGGGTTTCCTGATGTTTCTTAGACACATTCAGGTGAGCAGAGAATGGCAGCAGCCATCACTTGAATGTTTGTAGGTTAATTATAGTCTGGGACTTTTATATTGCAAAATTCAGACCTCGTCTCCAAAAGTAGGAAAGCCACCACATTTATTTTATTTTATTTTATTTATTTATTTATTTTGCGGTACACCAGCCTCTCACTGCTGTGGCCTCTCCTGTTGCGGAGCACAGGCTCCAGACGTGCAGGCTCAGCGGCCATGGCTCACAGGCCCAGCCGCTCCGCAGCATGTGGGTTCTTCCCGGACCGGGTCACGAACCCGTGTCCCCTGCATCAGCAGGCGGACTCTCAACCACTGTGCCACCGGGGAAGCCCCACTGCCTTTATTTTATATGCCTTTGGTTTAGTTTGCTATGACACTTGCCCAAACAGAACGGCCGATCTATGAATTTTGTCTCTTACTTCTTGGTTACCTTTGGAATTATTTGGTAGGGTACGGCTGAAATAATAGGTTGTAGTTTCGTATTCCAAGGGGAAAACTTTTATTGAATTAAGGCCTTCTCTGATTGCAGATTGATTCCCTTAGGTTACTCACCAGCGTATAACTGTGATGAGTCTGAAACTTACCTATAATCTCTAACATGATGTATTGACTGTATCTTTAGAGAGTCCAGGAATCAGTCTACTTTAGGTACTTGAATAGCATTCATAGAGTGTCACATTGGACACTTCAGTGTCCTGAAGGAGTTCAGTACTAGCCTCTAGATCCCTTGATGCATCCTAGAACCTGGCTTCATACAGTAGATTTAATAAAACGGAACCTAATCCATAGCCCAGAAGTAATATTTTGGTGACAGAGAATGAATTAAATAGATTATCAATTCTGACACAATTGGCACATCAAGGAGGAACAGGTTTAGGATCTGAGTCAATCTGTCTGGGTGGCCACATTTCCTTAAAAGCTGCCAAAGACCAACCTACTAATGTTATTAAATGCTTTTGGAAGTTGAACTATACACATGTGGCCACAGTCTATGCCAATCAACATGTAGTTTGGACTTTTCCAGGGGTGGAAGTTCTGTGGGGGGTGGGGAGTAGGTAATCATTGCTCAGGGGAGGAAGTGTACCAATGAAGATCTAGTCTTGACCTCAACGTATTCACCATATTATTGGGGAGAGTAAGTATAAAACTTACAACTCATACAACTCTAGAAATCATAAAAATGGTCAAGGAATGTATGATAAATGCTAACTGAGGCACAGATAAAGAAAACATGCACCTGGAGTTCTGAAAAAGGAGACATCAGATGAAAGAGTCCAAAGATGGCCTTACAGAATAGATGAGACTTTGCCTTGGTTTTGAAAGGAGGGATGCATTTGTCAGAAGAATGTGGAGGGCTCTGCTAGAAAGAATGATGGAAGAGGACTGTTTGGAAGATGGTGAGATGATGTAGACAGAAGGACAAGGACTAAGGAGTAAGCCATAGCATTTGCCAACTCTAAAGAAGATCCACCACTACCAGCCTATGAGGGGTACCACGTGGCAGAAACACCCTAGTTTCTATGCACTGAGTGAATTAGACTCAATGAATGTTTCAGTTAAAAAGTTCTTGCTGCTGTTTATTCTATATCCTTCTCAATCATCAAGATATGAGTGTCATTTCTCTGCAATGTCCTGGGTGTCTCTGGATAATAAATCCTGTGATTGCACCATGTTCCTTGTCTTGCGATTTAGGAGCAGACTCTCAGCAGGGTTGAGCTGCCACCCACAGTACAGAGATAGGACCGTCTTGAGGTGGCGATGTCCAGTCCCCTATTATTCTTCTAGGAAAGATTATATCTTTGTGTCTTTAAAACGGAGAGGTAATAAGCATGACAGAACTATTCCATAGTCAAGGAGGGAACACTGACATAAGCCCAAAGGAGTGTAATGAGTTAAACATTTAACTAACTCTAGTTACCTTGACTTAGATCTCCTTATTGGGTGGCTGCAGGTGTGGGTGAACCACCACAGGTATGAAGGGCTAAAGGGAACTCCTGCCCCTCTTACAGGTTTCATTTTCTCATTCACTCTCCATGTCTTCTTTCTTGTTGAGGGAAATTTACTCATCAATGTCCTCAGGTCATGATGGTGTCACATATGCTCTGTCATCACAGAGACTCTCATGTGGGCTTGAGGGATAATTAGATGCTATTTGTTTCTCTTAGGGGCCAGAGGACTCCTTTGTCACTTTGTCTTTCTGTAGGCTAGACACCCGCCTTTAGATGGCTGCCGATTATCCTCCCAGGAAGTCCTGAAGTCTTGTTAAGTTGGTTTAGTTTTCAAGTCGCTATTAGATCAGTTTCATCACATTCACACAGCACCTACAGACACAGCTAGCCAGAAACACAAGAATATTGTGCATTGCCTCTAATGATCTAGTACACTATTTACCTTTGTCTTAGCTAAAGCAAGGCATCGGGTTGCTGTCCAAGAGTGGCGGCTCCTCAACACTTCCTAGTGTAGCCATCTGAATAGAGTTTCTGGAATCTGTGGATGTATCTATCACAGGATGGCAATGTTTCCTCATTCTTGCTTCGTAATGACCCTCGCTCAGCTTCGCTAAGAGTAATTGACCTAAAGTCCATTTTGTGACATCTTGACAGACTGAACTGTAGATTTTAACAACAAGAATTCAATGTCATATACAAGCTAAATCCCAAACTACCTACATATAAATCATTCTCCCAGAGGGCAATAAAAGGCAGAAGCAACATAATAGGAGTAAATATGTTGAGATTTAGCCACCAATTGTTCAAATGGCAAATAATTAATAACATGGCCAAACACCCTTTTGTTGCCTTGGTGGAATACAAATTCATAAACACTAATAAGACTTCAGATCAAATGTATTATTTTTAGATGGCCACAAAGAATAGAAACGAGGATGTATATGATCATGTGTGTCCCTGGTATGTGCATATGAAGTGAGCTGGGGAAGAAAGTGTAATGTATCATCTTAACCTTCAAGATTGTACCTTTTGACAAAACATGCTGAGTTAACATACATAAATTATCAGTTATTACATTTCTCCCTTTATTCAGAAAGGAAGCAGCAGGCTTTCCTGGTGGCACAGTGGTTGAGAATCCACCTGCCAATGCCGGGGACACGGGTTTGAGCCCTCGTCTGGGAAGATCCCACATGCCACGGAGCAACTAAGCCCGTGCGCCACAACTACTGAGCCTGAGCTCTAGAGCCCGTGCGCCACAACTACTGAGCCTGAGCTCTAGAGCCCACAAGCCACAGTTACTGAAGCCCGCGCGCCTAGAGCCCGTGCTCCGCAACAAGAGAAGCCACCGCAATGAGAAGCCTGCGCACTGCAACGAAGAGTAGCCCCCGCTCGCCACAACTAGAGAAAGCCCGCGCGCAGCAATGAGGACCCAACGTAGCCAAAACTAACTAAATAAATTAATTTATTTTTAAAAAAAAAGAAGCAGCAGTTTTCTTCATAATCCTCTGATGCACAACCTACTAACTCCTTTAGTATGAGTTTCACAAGCTTATCAGAGCTCTTATTTTGTAACTATAGCACTTTAAATGGACTTTTAAAACAGAAAGAAATTTTTTACTTCACTTTTCAATTTATCCTCACTAGCTTTAATTTACTTCTGCCTTCTGTGCAGTTTAAAAGAAAAAAATTGGAAAATGCATGATCAGTTTCAGGCCACTCCATCTTTCAGCATGCTGTTCAGTTCTTTTAATAAGCTTATTACAACCTTGGAGCACCAGAAACTTTAGGTCAAATAACAATCCCTATTAAGGCATTGTAAAGGGATCTGTGAGGTAAATAAGACACATAAGCTACAATTCCTGTGCTTACATTGTTATCTGTTTCTTAGTAGGACAGTGAACTGGTAAGACAAGTATTTCGCTGGTCCATTACCCTGCATTGCTATCAGGTTGTGAAAATCATCGACTTATGGTAAGTGCTCTTATCACTTAAATAATAATAATAAATAAGAGGGCAGGAGGAAACTCTTGGAGGTGATGGACAGGGTATGGCATTGTGGTGATAGTTTCACGGATGTATAATTATCTCTGATTCATCAAATTGTATACATTAAACACATACGGCTTTTTGACCTTAATGAAGTGGCTTAAAATTTTTAAAAATAAATAGATCAATAAATACATATGAAACCATTTTTATATTGGTAAATCTATGCAGCAACAACAATAACTAAATCCAAAAAACAAAAAACCAGCCAGCAGAGATGCCAGTGATAAAGGCAATTTACTAGACAGCTGGGATCATACTTACTTAAGTGAAGGGGGGATTACAGTAAATTAATAGGTTCAAAGATCCACCACAGTAGATGGGGTCTAGTCTGGAGTCTTGCTGTTAAATGAGGAATTGAATTTCAGCATTTAGCCTTATTATCAAATGACCTTAGATTTTCCTCATAAGAATGAAACACCCTTAAATATTTTTGTCTGTGTGAAAAGAAACATTAATCTTTATGTCCATTTAGATATTTTTACAATGACACTTGTCTATTCAAGCCGTTTTTCTGGACTGTTTATGCTGAAATGGGCATCTGCTCAGCTCACCCAATTCAAAACAAAAATTTGCATAATCTGTATTTGCATAGCAGCAAGTGGATGGAGTTTAGACAAGGGCACAGATGAACATAAAAATCAAATATGGGCAGGAGGAAACTCAATTTCATTATAAAAAACCATGTTTGTTTAAACATAAAAAAGCTGTGTAAACAATCCAAATGTTTTTACTATAGTTTAGCCTACAAGACTCCCATTTGGTTCCCATCCTTTCAGCAGCCCAGTTGAACAATGCAAATAAACTTGTGCCGCTCACAAAAGACTGTCAACTTAAAATGTACTCTTAGAAAAATATAAGAAATAGGATGGAAAAGCCATGAATAGAATGATGTGTGCTCTCTGGAAGAAAAAAGTTAAAGACAATGATTATCAAAAGATATAATTAGAGATTTTTGGAAAATTATTAAAGCAGTCAAAAAATTTAAAAATTAAACAAAAATATTTACAAGTTTATATACAGCAAAATTTTAAGAATTTAGAAGTTGAAGCAAGTAAGAGTAGGCGTGAAAAGGGTACAAATGGGAAATGGGGTTAGCGAGAATAACTTAGGGGGACAACATCCCTGTAACAAAGAAAAGGAAAGGGAAAGATCATAGAGAGGAGTATTAACTTAAAAAAAAAAGAGTTTTGGCATAAATAGGGTGCTATCTAAAGTGATCCCGTCTCTCTCTCTCTCTCTCTCTCTCTCTCTCTCTCTATATATATATATATATACATACAGTAGGCCCAAGAATGTAAGACTTGGACACTCAATGTATTACTAGTATGCTGTGGACCTGAATCTTCGCAAATGTATTGTCATCTGTGGTCAGCAAATGAGATCATAATGTTAGGTCTATCATAACACAAACTGTGTATTAATGGAGCCATTAATCACCATCAAAACTGTATCAGGAGTGAAGATAGCCAAAGAGAGCTTAACTGACAGCAAGTGGCCATAAACCTGTCCAAAAACTAATTTGATTACCATCATACCAGCATCTGTGCCACTTATGAGGGTTCATTTTTGTGATGAAATTAAGTAGACAAGTCATTCATGCGTATAATAGACATCTAAATCATGGTAAACATGTTGCTGGCAACAGAAGTAGTTAAAGAAAGTGAGGGATTGTTTTGGTGTCTGAATGTAGAACCAACTCAACAGAAAGCATCTTTTGCACAACAGTTGGTTACAAAATGCCATCAAAGAAGCTTTGGATGAAGCCAAATGCTAAGCAAAAAAGAGATGGCTGCAAAATCAGCTATAGGGAGGATCAGGGGATGTTGGTTGTTTACAAGAAGGAATGTTTTGCCAGGATAAACTCTCACTCTTTATGGGTCATAAATGTTCCTAGCAAACAATCTGTTTTATTTGGAGACTGTTGGATCAGTTAGAATTTAGTCCTGACAGACAGAATTGCAGGATGTTATATTTAACGACAATCTAGAGAGAGCCTAGAATGTGCATATTCAATGAGAGGAGGAACGAGCTTGGTTACAAAGAAGGACTATGTTCTACCCGCTTACTCATGTGGTCAGCTCGCTATTTTTTAAAGTTTTGGAATTCCTTATCCAGTTATATAATTTTGTCTCAGAACCAATGTGGCTTTATATTCTTCAAATTTTTATTATTCTATTGCTTTACTGAAAGGATTTCCCTTTCCAAAGATTCTAAATTATTCAAGTTATTAGAGAACTGATACTACTCACTGAGCTGGTAAAAAACAAATACATTCCAGTAATTATTTCACAAGGATAAACATTCATTTGAAAATAAATGCCAGGTACATTTGAAGATAACAAAGAGCAGTTTATTTTAGGTACATGGAATTTTAAAATGATCATATATTCATGCTCCAGGTCCAAATAGGCCAGGGTACTACAAATCTAACTCCTGCTTGCTCGATAATCTCATCCTTTGAGACAAAGCCCTATCTCTGTATACATGTCGATTTGGTTTGATGGCCGTACATATGTGTGAAAGCTTGGAAGAGAATAAAAGAACTTGAGGAACAGGAAACGTTTCTTCTAATACCAAGACTGAGAGCACTTCCCCCCTGAATATCTCAGGAAAAAAGCAGCAAGGGTGACACTCTTCAGCGCCTCCTGAAACATTCTGTGGCTAATACCCAACACCTTGCCACTGCTGCGAGGCAGCCCCAAGCCTGAGAAGCTGCCTGCTGTTCACAGGCTGATGCCTTGTATGCCTCCCCTTCTTACCTGAGTTTGCAGATGGGCCATTTCCCAGGTGGGCCTGGCCAAACACTCCTCATTAATCATGACTTAAACCTCTCTCAGTGGGGAGACCTCAGGTTAGACATCATTTGGAAACAAATTGGGTGAAAAATAGCTCTGACAATAGGAGTCCACACGGAATTCCCCTGTGAGAGCTTCCGCAGTGTGAAAACAGTCTCTTCCAAGACGCTAAATGATCTGTCAGTTAGGGAATGACATTCTAATCCAGTTTTATGTCATATGCAGCTTGAAACAGTCGCTGCAAGCTCCAGCCTTTTGCTGCTTTTATGTTTCCAACTCTCTAGGCCCTCTTAATTTACAGAGAAGGTTTGGAGTCAGAACTGAAAAGATGTATATGTGTGTGTGTGTGTTACATACAGCAAGCACACATATGCACAGGCACACAATAGCACACAAAGTACCTGGCCATATGCTGCCTCACTAAAAATGATACCTGCTCAAATATCCTGGTGAAACCAGAAGAATCACAAGGGTACAAGCTCTAAACCAAATGATCCTCTGTGATAGAAAAACTAAACCAAACAAAGACCTGGAATCATGACATCGTGATTTATCGTCTGGGTGCGAAAAACTCAGCTGCTTTTCCTCAAATGCTTTTCAAGCTTTAGAGTCTTGGGGTAAATTTATTCTTCCTGAGTCTCTTTTCTTCAAAGTAACTGTATGTTTGCCTTAAAGTGACAGATGGCTTTTCCATCACATTTTGCCATTATTTATACTAACAGATTGCATCTGAATTGACTGTAAACCAATGTATTTTGTCTTCCCTCTATTATAATTCTCATCCTAGGCTGATCCAGGGGGAGAAAAATAGAAGACAAATGCCCACCCGTGTACTCTTGGCACCAGGAGAAAATTCTCTACCTTCCCCCTTAGGGCTTTGCGAAGGGCTTCTCTGGGTTTAACTCTTGAGGGCGTCCTAGTCCTGGGGTTAGGGTTTCCTCCATTTCCTTCCTGCCTTGACCTTCAGACACTGTGCATGAAGGATGTTTCCTGGCTTGCCACTTCGAGGTGGACCTGGCAAGACAGAGTTTCGTAACCTGGCATTTAGAAGTTTTAACATTCAGTACTTGTATTTGATTTTGGTGTGAGGACACACCTTGACTATGTAAGTCACAGACGTGAGGGTTCAGTGCAGGTTGAGAAGCACACAGCGGTTGAGTGGAGATGGGGCGCTGCAGGGCTCAGGGGTCGCCCCTACTTATCATCAGGGGAAGCAAAGACAGTCCTGAGTCAGAGGCTGGGCAGGGTGCCACCAGTTCGTCACATAAGACTAATAAAAGTGGGTCATTGATAGGGTCTCTTGCTTTGGATGATTTGAAAAACCATATAAATATTTATTTTTAAAATTCATCTCAGTATTGTACTTGTCACTGTGGACTTGTTGTTTATTCTCTCATATGCATGTTTCCTTTTGGTGGTACTCATCCAGCTGCATCTCTTCCATGAGCTCCAGACTCTAGTTATGTAGCAACAATCACCTACTGGATAGCTCAACTTGACTATCACAGAAGCGTTTCTAATTTAAGATATCTAGAATTAAGTTCCTCATTTTTCTTTCTTCTTTCTTCCCCATTACAGCAAATGACAACATTGCATATTCGGTTACTAAAGCTAAATAAAGGAATCATTCTGTATTCTTCCCCTTCCATAATCCTTTATATAAATCTATTATCAAGCCTTGTCTGTTCCCCGTCCCAAACATCCCTGGAATCTTTCCAGTTTGCAGTAGATGGACAAGAGGATGTGTTGGTGGAGAGTGATAACACCAGGGATTAATTGCCCCCTACCAGTTTTAGCACTCTGTTAAGTTCCTTGAAATTTAAACACAGCCCGGGGAAATGAGGAGTGTTTAAAACTTCAATTGGGATCTAATGAACTCATTCTAAGATATATGGTATTGGCTCAAGAACAGACTAATAGGCAAACAGACCGAAATGAGAGCTCAGAGAGTAACCTGTGAATATAAGGGAACTACAAATAAACAGGAAAAAGATGGACTATGTAGTAGTATTAATTAGTAGTATTTTTTTTTAATGTTTATTTATTTATTTGGCTGCGTAGGGTCTTAGTTGCAGCACGCGGGATCTTCATTGCTGCATGCGGGATCTTTAGTTGCAGCATGTGGGATCTAGTTCCCTGACCAGGGATTGAACCCAGGCCCCCTGCATTGGGAGCATGGAGTCTTAGCCACTGGACCACCAGGGAAGTCCCCAGTAAGGAGCATTTATTAATAAATAAATTAATTAAATAAAACTTCCATTAACTGAGATAAATCTATGCCACCAGCAGAAATGTAGGCTCAGAATAAAAATTAAAATGAATTTTAAAATTGAATTAAGTTAAATATTAAAAATATCTCATACCCTTGCATCCCTAAACTTGTGGAATGAGGTTTATGTTTACTACAAGAGTAGCTTTAGGAGGGAGGGAGGGAGGAACTCTTCTATTCCATGCAAAGCTATGGGGCTCAACTAAGAAATCAAGAGAGGAAATGGGAAGGGAACTAACATTTATCAAACAGTTGCTATGTGCTAGGCACTGTTCTAGATTTCATAGTTATTTTCTTATTTAATTTTTATAACATTATCATGTATAGGTGCTATTTATCCTTGCTTTACTAATGAGGAAACCAAGGAAGCTAAAGCAACTGACCCAAGGTCATATTCACTGATTCCTTTATTAATGTATGCACAAGTATCAATCAAGTAGCTATTCCCTGCCAAGTGGTTTTTCCAAGCACTGGGGGATACAGTGGTGGACAAAGTTGACCAAGGCCCTGACCCCAGATAACATTTTCTGAAGGCAGAAAACAGTCAATACAGTTTATAAGTGAGCATACATACTAAAGTAATTTCTAAAGAGGAAATGCTGTGAAGAAAGGGTAGAAAGCTAATGAGAATGATGAGGAAAGGGCAATCTTAGGGAAGAGTATCCCAAACAGAGGCAAGAGCAGATGCAAAGGCCCTGAGGTAGCAACATGTATAGCATGTTTAAGGGACAGAAAGAAGACTAGTGTGACCTAAGCACCAAGAGCAATGGAGAGTGTGGTGGAAGATGAGGTCAGAGGTAGAAAATATACTACAGTCACCTCCTGTGCTGAAACCTAGGTCATATTTTTTCATAGCACTGAATAATAGGGACTTATTTGATGAGTTTTCTCTTAATGGAAGTTTTTTTTCCCCTCCAATTATTTACGTTCACAATGAATAATTGAGTGAGTTCTCTTATTCCTGTTGTCTTATAAGGTCAAGGGAACTAAGAGAAGATTAAACTTAAGCAAGCCGGGTTTTGCAATATTTATATTTAGTAATAGACTTTGAGGGAGAGAAGGTTATAAACACTGGTTGCAGTCAGAATTTGGAAAGATAATTGTTTTGGCTTTCTTCATTTAAAATTACTCCTTCTTGAGAGCACATCTTCCTTTTACTTCTGATTTTCTCCAAAGGCAAAAAGAAGCCACAATGTTGAATAAACAAGAGTTTGTAAAGTAGAAATTGTGTAAATCTGGGCAAGTCATCAAGGCTGAAATGGAGCCGGAATTGAGAGACTGAGTGATCTCTAGGTTGTTACATAGTTCCAAAGGAACAACATTGAACATACAGAGATTTCCACCCCTTATTTCCACATTCTTAATAAACAAGCATGCAGAAGATAAAATTATTCTAATTTTAACATATTAAAAAAATTTAAACCACAGAGATCTGCATTGTTCTTTGTGGACTTCTAGGCTCCCCAAATATTTAATATTATAAAACTGCCCATGAGATTTTTACATGGAATTACAGACTGACAGGATTCTTTACAAATTTGCTGAAACCTGAATTAAATCTAAATCTAAAAATCTATCTACCAGCTGAAAAGCTGATCCTTTTTTTTTAAACAATTCCCACTGACCCTTGTACAAACATATATTACTAATTCGTGGGAATTAACCTTGACAGTGTTGGGACAGCTTGGCATCCCACATCACGAAATGGCTGAGTCCTGTGGTGGGATGAGGAAGAAAAAAAAAAACAAATAAGGAATTTCACCTCCGTGAAGAGTGGAGATACTGATACCATTTGACTGGGTGTCGTTTTTTAAATTAAATAAAGGTATTGAGATGATGACCATAGCTCAAGCTCACCAGGGTCTGGGTTCCTCCATCGCCCCCTGAATTCTCAGCTTGTCCTGGATTCCAGGGTAGAGAAGGGTATTGACACATAAACAATTAACTTTTTAAAAAGTAGAATGAAAAAGAGGGCTGTAAAGAATCACAAGCACCAGCTGGGGAGACTCTAGTGAGGGTGTGAGTGCAGAATGGGAGAGTGCAGTTAAGACTTCACAGATGCTGGCTCTTGAAAAGAGAAAAGGTCAAGCCAGAGCCCCAAACGGATGATATCAAGTTAAAAATAGGTTGCTTAATTGATTTCTAAAATATATATGGACTGAGCATTAGCTGTGTCTTCTGGCTGTACCACAACGAAGCAAACAGTCTCTTAGTCAAGATGGAAAATGAAGATTGGCTAGGCCAGATGGTAGCTCAGGACGGCAGTAACGATCAAGGTGGTTAGCGACTCCCAATGGTTGGCATTTCGTCCTCAGCCTCAGTTCTAAAGAGCTGTTGGAGGTTTCTGATGATTTCTCTGTTGGTTTTAATTTATATGAGTAACAGTGCTGAGGAGGCTGAGATACAACCGCAGCACATTTCTACTGAGCAGGCATTGTACCTTGATTATGTCCTTACGGACTTGAACAGCTAAATTATTCATTAATTTATCAATTAATCATCAGACATAGAGTTGGACAATTTGTTCCAGCCAACAGAAATTTTTATTTAAGCATCTGTGCATAAAGATGTATTAATGACCAATTAATGTTTTCTGAAAGACACACAATTTAGAATAAAATTTATAGCGTGTAGAAATTCCTAGGTATAATTTTCTCTTGATTTTTTAAAACAATTCCCTTTTTGAGTATAATATATAACAATAATTCACTGTAAAACTTTCATGTTATATTAAGGACTCATCATTGGTCTCAGAGCTCTAGTTCTCTTGGCACTAAATGGCTTTGAAATGGACTTTTCTCTTGCCTTTGATTGTCCGTCTGATCCAATGTCAGCTCTTCTCTTTGTCATTTCTATCCTCCACCTATGAAACCTCTCTAATAACTCTGTACTACAATACGGCAATGGTACACCTGAAGTATTAAAATAAGAAGAATGTAACAAGGAGAAAGATAAATAAACTTCATCCTCACAAAAAAAAAAAAAAAAAAGGGATCGGGGTTTTGAGTAAAGCAAGGAGTTCATCTTACTGTGAGTACAAAGACCGACACGAGGAACGAGGGATAGTTTACACATCATGTAAGGAGAAGTATCTCTCTTCAACAACGTAGCTTCTAAAGATTTGGGGAACTTAATGTTGGAAGAGGTATGTTGCTAAATTTTTTAATGCCTTTTCGCCCTGATCAAATATGTTGAAACCAGGGTCCTTATTCAACATAAACTTTGTAAACCCATTAAATAAGCAATCCACGCATGGTTACTTGAACACTGAACAACTGAATCAGTAAATTGCCTCGTTTATTACTGGGTCATTGTCTTGACATAACTTCTTCGATGTCTCTAAAGTTGCCTGTTGGCTGAATAATAAGCCTCATAATAGTTATTATTTTTTGAATTACTACTTTGTGCCTGGAAGTTATGCACATTAGCTTGGCTTATTGCCACATTTTATCACCTCATTTCACAAAGGAAAAAGTTGAGATTCAGAGAAGTGACATGACTTTCCAGGGTCACACAGTTATAAGTGAAAGAGTCAGAACTCTTTTCTGTCACTGTTCAGGCCTCCTCTAAAAGAAGTCACACTGAGAGCTCTTTTAATGTAAGAATTATTTAATTTTGTGATCACAAACCACCCACATACAAGCACCAGCGTTGAATTCCACTTGGCAGATAGAGATTAGCCTGCGCTAATGCATCTTTTTAAAATAATTGCTTTTCCATAGACTGTCATGATAGAAAATCAAAAACTAGGAGACAATCTAGGCTTCAGGAAAAACACAAAGTAGATGACATCTTTGGGATTTTGCATTTAACCAATTCCTTTCAGTAATCAGTTCATCGTGGAATCTACAGAAGGTGTATTCTGGATTGTTAACTATGAAGGAGTTTATGGGGGCAAATAACATTTTCCATGGAGGAAATAGTCTATGGTTTTAGAAGCAACACACTTAATACTTGAGCTGGAGATGGGGATAATTTGGTAATCTAATAGTTCCTATGTGAAAACTGAGGATTTTTACCTAAATAGGACAAATTCTGGCCCGAATTACAAAGTAAATCACCAGGGATTTGTCAGGAAGTCAAACTGAGAAGGTACAAATATATTTTTGTTCATGTGTAGTAGCTTCTGTGGGACCCAAGTAAATTATGAAGCCAATGATTAGAAAAACCTATACTTGGGTGTTAATTTCCCTGTCTACACCAAAACTTTTACCTTACTGGATGAGATAAATATCAATGCTATTTCTAAATATTTCAACCTCGACATCCCTCCCATGATATGATTCTCTTATTCTAGGAGCTGGAAAAAAAACAAATGACAAACAGACTAAGAGGACATAAAGGGATTTCTTCATACTTGCCTCCAGCTAAACAATGCCTAGACATGATAAGTCGCTGAATTTCTCCAAAAGTGAGCACAAGCCGTTAAATCCCAGTTTTATATCTCACAATTCCGATAGAAATGCTGATTTTATAAACAGAACACACACAGAGGAGCAGTAAATGATTGTCAAAGGTAAAATAATAAGCCAGGAGCAACAATGAACCTTAAATACTGAAACCCTGGTCATCAGTGTTATTGCACTACTAATTCCTATCACGTTCCGATCACTGACTACATCCCAGACACCGTGTTAAGCACTTTACAGGCATAACATCATTTGGTTCGCCACTGGCTTTATGTAGTGAGTGCTAATATTATGCTACGGAAACTGAGGCACAAAGTATTTAAGTAACATGCTCAGGGTCATACAGCAGAGGCAGGATGCAAATCCCAGCAGTCTGTTTAGACTCTCTGCTCTTAGCCATTGAGTCAAAGATATCATACCTCTAGGCACGTAAGAGCCCTCCGTATTTCTTACAGCATGGATATGCACAAAGTTCCCATCCTGTCACCACTTTGGGTCATGTTCACTTAGTGGAAATAAGTGACTTTTGTGTCCCTTCCCTGGCGACAATCTCACCTAGAATGAGGAAAAATACAACTATCTAGAACAGCTATGAGGCGAGCAATATTGCTGGCTGGATCCTAGGAATCCATTCTATTCTATTGCCTGGTCCTTATGAAACCAACTCAATGCTTTCTGTCCAGAGGAATGGCTAAGGGAGCAAACCTAAAAAGGGGAAAAGAGAGATCCGCAATGTTCTGGCTGATTACAGAAAAGCCCCACCTCTTACCATCTGATAAAGAGAAATGCAGGAATCCCAACATTAAAAGACACCCTCACACGATAATCCAAACCACCAGTTTGCCAGGACCATGCTATTCTCTGAAAAAGTTGTTAGAATCTCAGGAACGAGAGAGATTCCAAAGAGGCAGTAAGCCAACATAATTAGCAGTGATCACAGGGCAGGCCACCTTTGGATTTCCCATCATGAAGTGAGGGGCCGGAAAAACAGGCCCGATCCAGGAATCATCCCATCTCAATATGTCTGCACATTGATACCGGTCCCTGGGAAACATGCGGCTGCCGCCAGCCTCACTCATCACACAGAATTAGTGAGTGCTTTGGCATGGCGGCCCTGCACAGCAGTCACCGAGCAAGAAGATTTATTGCTCTATTTGACAGTCTGTTATTCACTAACTGAGCATGACACATCTGGGATTTAGAATCATCAACTTGACGTCTAACAGAAGAACAAACCTTGGGGAGGAATACGGAGGTGGGGGGAGAGAGCAGAGGAAAGTGACAGTTTTCAGGATAGATTTCCCATTTCCCTGCTGACCTCGACGGTTGGTCCAGGCTTGAGGTCACCACCAGAACGAAGGGATGGGGCAGATGCCTGGAGGGTCTTGGTCTGGAGTGAAAATGAAGCTGCGGATCGCTGTAAGGAAAGGCACTTTGGGTTCTTGTAGGGGTTGGGCATCTTTCCTGGCGACATTAGGCAAGGTTTTATTCTTCTCCTCTCTAGGAAAGCATGTCCCATGAGACACATGGAAGAGCTCCCCTCCATTTCTCTCTCCTTTTGCAGTTGAAGCAGAGACTTGGCTGCCAGAGAAGAATGAACATTACTGCTTGAAGTCACCCTTTCAGCTAAAGGACCCCAGTGGGCAAGATGTCCCTCATCCCCTTTCCCATGCCCTGGCCGTGCTCCGTCAGCTGGATAGGCTGCGTTGGACCCAGGCACTATCTTCAATCTTCTGCCTAGGCCCCTCGCAAAGCAAAGACAAACTCTTTTCTTGCCCATTAGAAAGCCGAGATTCTGTCCACAGCATGCAGGCTCCAGTTTCGCCATGAAAAAGAGAGTGGGGCTCACTAATGATTGGAGACATAATTTATTTAATCTTCATGGATCCATTGGGAGCCATGGCTCAGAGGCCCATGAATAAAAATGGCAAGTTTGCTCAGTGCATTCAAGGCAGTTAAGACAATTTGTTTAGCCTGCTGCTAAGTGCTCCGAAGACTTAGCTATCTTGGCTGAAAATGGCACGCACACACCCCCATTAAAAGCATCTAATCTCTATGCTTATATTTTAGCAAGTAAATACGAGATAAAATAAAAGTTTTAATGCCTAGTTTCTGCCTCTTCGGGTTCCCATATGTTACTGCCTAATATATTTATTCCCTCTCCATTTACCTTCTCTCTGTCTCTCTCTGCTTCTCTATCTCTGCTCCTCTCTTTGTCTCTCCTCATTCCCTCTGTCTTCTTCATCCCACCCCTCCCCTGATTTCTCCTTCTGTCTCAGCAAGTTGAGGAGATGAACAAGGCAGTGAGACCACAAGCAGGGGCTCTGGTTCACATTTTCTCCTAATTCTTTCTGCAAAACTCTGTCAAATGAGTGAATGTGAGCGGCAATGAAGAGGAGAAGCGAAGTACCAGGAAGCATTGCTCTATTTTACCCTAAATATTTTTTAAGTTGAATTGTGGTTTGACTTTGATCTTATTGAAAAGGACATACTTTTAAAAAAATCTACTCTATTTTGGATCATTTATTGAGTTGATAGACTAGAAATATATGAAAAATTGCAAGTACATTACTTAGCACATAAGCTCTAAGACGTTAGATACTGATGGAGAAAGTTTAAAACAATTTACTCAAATTACGAATGGGGAAAGTGAGCAGTGGGAAAAAAATTAGAGGTTTTCCAAGCAGGAACCAAGAGTGCATGGGAATGGGTGAGTTGGCAATCGTGAGAAGAAAAATACTTAAAACCCCGGCTTGGAACAAGTCACACATCAACAGAGAATGACACAGAGGTCTACAGGTTCCTGTCATCAGAGATCTCCCATGTCCCTCCCTTTCCTCCCCTGTGATTACGGCTTTATCACGGTGCAGATACCCTGAGGACCATGGAGATTTCTAAGACCTTGTGATCATTGGTAATTATATTTCCTCTGTTCATCAAGCTCTGTTCCACCCTCTTATATCAGAGTGGTTGTAAGAGGGAAAATCCAAGGAGTTTCTATTTTACATAGTGTGTCTTTCTAGGAGTGCTGAGAAAGGGACACCAAGTGATGGTGACGTTCCAACACAAGTCATCTGAGTTGGGTCCTTACGGAAGTTTCCTGGAGTAAGTGCTATCCACCCTTACTGGGATACAGTTGGCATGGATTAGGGTGCTGCACCTGGCTACGCCGCTTAAAGTTCAGGTAGGCGTGGGTGCTCGTGACTACAGGGTATCTGGAATTTCAGGTCATAATTTAGAGCTCAAAGTATTCGTCAGGCAATGATGCCGTGTCAGCAAGATTTCAGGAGTGGTAGGAACCATGGGAACCAATAGAGCTCCAGCAAGAGCTCGTAGGTCTCCTGACTCAATGTCGCTAGTTTAGCCTTCCCCACTTGGATCCAATGTCTTACTCTGAGCCTTAAGAGGCTTTGCTAATTATGCAATTCTGTGTCTCCTGGGAATGAAGGTATTTCTCTAATTACTCAGAAGTGCCACTCAAGGACCCAGGCTTCTGTGGTCCCCACCAGCACCTAAAGAGGGGAAGCTCCTTCCTACTTGCCTCTTCTTCCCATATAGAGTATTCCCTTTACACGAGCACATACAGAAGACTTGCCTGGGACCAAGAGCCCACCTGAATGTTTTTGTGAGTGTGGGCCTCCTCCCCTAGGAGATGATTAGCACAGTCCTTGATTCCTCCTGCCTTGGTCAAACACCCTGTCCTGGTTAACTCTACCCATGTGTATTAGTTTGCTAGGGCTACCAGAACAAAATATCACAGGCTGGTGGTTTACATAAGAGAAATGTATCTTCTCACAATTCTGGGGGCTGGAAGTCCAAGATCAAGGTGTCGGCAGGTTTGCTTTCTTCGGAGGCTTCTCTCCTTGGCTTTCCAGGGGCTCCCTTCTCGCTGTGTCCTCACATGGTTGTCCCTCTGTCTGTGTCGTTGGTGTCCTACTTATCTCTTCTTATAAGGGATAAGTCATGGTGGATTAGGGCCTACCCTAAGGAACCCATTTTAACTTAATTACCTCTTTATATTTGGAGACTACATCTCCAGAAAGAATCACATTCTCAGGTGCTGAGGACTAGGGCTTCAGCACATGAATTTGGGGGGACAAAACTCACCCCAGAACACTATGCTTGCCCCTGCGGCCTGACTGTACTTCTGCTCTGAAACCCCGTCCAACTCAGGAGCCAGCATTTGCACGTGAGCTCTGTTCCTTCCACATCACCATTTTTACGCAAAAATTATCTTTCACTGATTCTCTCATCTGGTTGGACCCCTGGTGTCCTGGCTGTTTTCACAGATTCATCAAGGACGTGGATTCCTTCCATTGTCCAGGGTAAATTCAACACCCGCATGTGCAACTCATCTAAAATCACAGTTTCCCAATTTCTCTGTCTCCATGACTGCAAGGACTTAATCTCTCTTTCCCTGCACAGCTACACATCTTGAACAAGGAATCTGCACCTGCTCTTTCCACAGACTTCCCTCCCATTCAGTCCTGAACACAAAACAACCTGGTTTCTTCCCCATCACCTTTTCTCCAGTAAAGCCGCTCTTGCTAACAAAATCTTCATCAACCTCCATATTTCTGATCCATGGACATATTATATTTAAAGCAATCCTCCAATTGGCCCAGCTTAAGCCACAGGCCTCTCCCTTCTTCTAGAGACTTGCTTCTCTTCTCGTCATGTGGCTCTGATGCGGGTTGCCAGTTGGGGGCAGATGCAATTACAGTTTGGAAGGATACATCAGAGTTTGTCAAGTAAAGGAGGCAGGAAAGAAAGGGAAGTTGTATAATAGAAAACATAAAATAATAGTAGTAATAATAGGAATGCTAATAACCATTATTTTGTTAACACATAAGGTACTTATTCTGGGCTTGGCCCTGTTCTAAGGTTTTAGATATAATAATGTATTTAATTCTCTCAACAGCCCTATGAGGTATGTGTTATTGTGTTTCCTGTTATATAGATGAGAAAACCAAGGCACAGAAAGGCAAAGAATGTTATCTAACATCTCTTAGCTAGTGCAAGGCGGGGCTAGGATTTTGACCAGGCAGACTGGTCCGAAGACACTCATGCTTTTAATCGCTACGCTACACAGCCTCTTATTAATATTTGCATACGCTGGGAGTCAACAACAGTCTCAAGGTAGTGGGTACACAGAGAGAAGATCAACCTGGGTCTTCCTTAATTTGGCCACAAGACCTCTCTAGGTCCACCACCCCTGGTTGGCCACTTAGAACTTTTCTCAAGGAAGGAGAGGAATCTTTTAGATGCTCTCAGCGGGGCTGGCTCAGGCTCTGTCTGCCTAGGCACAGAGTTTCTTTTTTTTTGATCACGCGACACGGCATGCAGGATCTTAGTTCCCCAACCAGGGACCAGTGCCCCCTGCAGTGAAAGCGTGGAACCCTAACCACTGGACTACCAGGGAATTCCCTAGACACACGGTTTCTACTACTCCAGTACCGAGACCATGCGGCGGGACTCTGCTTGTGTACTACTGTGGGTTCTTCAGATCTCAGAAACAGAGGCTCTACTTTGCTTCTGGTTCTTGCCTCTCTATCTTCACCATTGTTCTTGGTCTGTCTAGAATAGACTTCATGGTTTCCTCTTAAAGATCTTCACCATGATCTCAGTCTTGTTTTCCCATTTTGCTTCTCTCTCCTTCCAATCCTTAGGATTTTCATCTCTTCTGCAAAAAGGAGATTCATGATCACATCATTTACATTTTCCTAATCTATTACTTTAGGCAAAAATATTATGACCTGGCCTATGAGGGTCTTGAGGTTTGGGTCTCCAAATCCCTTCCTCTCGTACTTTTATCCCTGCCATGAGTTACAAAAGTTCATTTTGAAACTCAAAAGCTAAGAGCTGATTTTTCACTTTCTCTTTCCATTTTGCCATAATATTACCCCAAGAAGTGAGTATAGAACATCCTCAGGGCAGGGAGGGGTAGAGATGGGAAAGCCAAGATTAGTAAGGAAATTCTGAGGAAAGCAACAGGTTAATATCTCAGAAATTATTTTAATCATAGATGCATTGTTTTACCCAGCTTTATATTGTGTTTATTAACCAATCCTCAAAGAGAATAAGTGCTTCCAGACTTGAACATTGAGGAGACAGCATTAGAAGCCATTTCTCTCTGAAACGACAATCTATTTTCTTTCTACGAGTATACGGCAGTCCGATTTGTTGGATTGAGGCCAATGATCACAAAAGGTACTGTGAAGCTCTGGCTTCTGTCCAGTGACTTGGATGAAACGTTTATGTCAATAAATAACTGTCCATATACTTTCCTTCTTCCCCCAAAGATTTGAAATAGCTTATAAATGATTACAAAATATATTAAAAATAAGTGGATATGTAAATCAAAGTGAAGGGAAAATAGATGTAGGAAAATAAGATAACACCAAGGATAAGATTATTATACAAAACAATTTCATTAGCTTCTATTCAGCTGCTAGATCTGGGTTATCAACTGGGCCGGGAGAAGGACAGGTGTTATGCTCATCATCTTTTTAGCCATCCTTATTGAAATGCTGGATCAGATTAGTATGGACTAAGCTCATAATCAGAATTGTCAAGGGGCTCATTGTAAAAGAATTGTGCTGGGAGAAAAGTATAAACATTATAGAAGGGGCTGGCCCTTGGGTTGCGGAAGTGCTCTGCAAATTCCCTCAAAGATGGGGCAGGGCGATTAAACATCCTGATGGTATCTGAGCAGGATCTTGAGGACAACAGGAGCATCTGATTCACCTTCTGCATTTAACCATTATGTGTGTTGAGTGGGGGAGATACAGGGCTTGGATAACTGGATGCAGCTACAAAAGAGGCATCAGCAGGCACTCCAAACGGAAAGAGGATGCTGAGAACCGAATCCAAAAGGATACCCTAGGATACCTTTCTGTGTCAAAATGTTGCCTTTCAGAAGCCATGTGTTCTTTGTGGTTCTGAATAGTCCATGCAGAAAGGAAATGAACCATCTTGGTAAACAACTTCTCCCCCAGGTTAGCTACACTGCATTCTAATGTCCCTAGTTCTCTCTCGCACCGCTCTTAAAACAAAATAGTGGGTCTTGGGATGATAGGACCTGAGGAAAGTAGGAAAACACTTCCATGGAGCAGGAGGTCATTATTTCAGATTTTTCAAATGGCGCTAATTTTATGGGCAACTAGGTCCTGGGCCAAGGCCTCTCTGATTTATGTAAAAAAAATCAGAATGTTCTTATTTACACATAAAGTTAAATGATTGAGAGTGGTAAAAATATTAAAACTTTTCTCTCTGGGACAGACATTTGCTTGTCATCTCAAACATTCATGTCATGTTACTACAAAGTTAATCTAGACAGAAGGCACGTTCCACCTGCCCCAGTGGGGTTTCAGGCACTTTGGAGCCTGGTGATCAGTTTTCGGAGACATGGAGGAAATGCTCAGAAAAATCACGTGTTGTGTGACTGTCAGCTGAGTGAGTAAGTGAGTGAGAGGGATTGTCTGTGATGATTTGAGCAAGGTGCTATTTTTCTTCCAAAGAGAACATAGTTTTTTTTTTTTTTTTTTTTTTTTTTTTTGGCGGGCCGCGGGCCTCTCCCTGTTGTGGCCTCTCCCGTTGCGGAGCACAGGCTCCGGTGCACAGGCTCAGCGGCCATGGTTCATGGGCCCAGCCGCTCCACGGCATGTGGGATCTTCCCAGACCGGGGCACGAACCCGTGTGCCCTGAATCGTCAGGCGGACTCTCAACCGCTGTGCCACCAGGGAAGCCCTGATAACATAGTTCTTTTATTTCTAGTGCTTCGATGGAATAATTTTAACGTAAAACTGACACATACTAATTGAAAAAAAGGTTTTTAATGCAGTAAAATATTAAAAAGGAAAACCTAGAGTTTTTTTTTTTTTAATGACTACGGTTGAGTATATTCCTGTCTGTTTTTCCTGTGCTTTTATAATCATTTATTTGCTTTCACTTAATTGGCACTTTATTGCATATATAGTTTTTAATCTTGTTTTTTCCATTTCACATTTTATAAAAGCACTTTTTATGTCATTGAAACTTTCCCAGAAACATTTGACTGACTACATAGTTTTCCACTATGTGAATATGTCGTATATTATTTAATCATAAAAATGTTTCCCATTTTTCACTATATGAATAATATCTCCTCAGACTTTGTCAGGTTTTTTTTTTTTTTAATTCTGTTATTTTTAGAGTTTCAGGAAGGAAAGGAAGGCTGGAATTTGTGCTTAGTTTATGATCTTGGCCCATTCACAAATGACCTTTATTGAATAATTCGACAAAATGTAGTGTTTCTAAGGTTGTTGTATTTTTGTTTTTTTTTTGTTTTTTACAAAAGCAGCAGAATAACATTACTGAGTCATCTATATAATGTTCTGGTAAAGCAGGTGGGTCTCACCCTCATTGTATAAAAGGAAAATTGGAGCAGCGTGATGGCTACTGTAAGGCACAAAGCAGTGCTAATGGACATCATTTATATAGGGCCTTACAGCTGACCCTTAAGACGATCCTTCTAGGTAAATATTGTTAGTTATAAAATTGAGAAGATTGAGACCCAGAGGACAGGCAACGGGCACATGATTACCAAAAGCAGCGTCTCAGATCAGTCTCTTGTGACCCCAAATCTTTGTCCCCCACCCCAGCTGTTGCTTCCTGCACAGAGTACTATAACCAACCTTTGAGCTGCCCACCCAAAGCTCACCAGTTCCTGGCTTTGGAGACCAAGTGGGTATCCACAGTAAAAGACAATGAGATGCTTTGCATAAATCCTTTCTCTAAATACATCAGACAGGTGGTTGCATTTGCCTTGACTCACCCACTCACTTTCAGTGGATGTCTAGGAGGCATCAAGCTTTCAGTCTCCTTGTTTTTAACGGCCTCTAGCCACGCTTTCGAGAGATACGATCCCACCAGCTTAGCTCCGACTGTGAACGAGCATAAGACCTTTCCCCAGCTTTTGTACTTATCACTGGCAAACTGCTAGGCTCATTGAAAAGAGGAGTGTTTTGTTTCTGAATTCAGTCCATTCATAGGCCAGTACGCGAATGTGGCACATACAGCAAAAACACTTTTGCACAGTCAATATATCTACGGCCGCACCCCATCCCCTTTGAGGGTGCTGGAGTTGACCCTAATATTTCCATGGCTTCCATAACCTACAGTGCTGCTTCAGTGTGGCTGTGTGATGGACTGTTAGAATTATCTAGCGTATTTTAACATGAAAATATGTGGGCTTGCCGTGGCAATTTACATTGATGTTTCTCCTTAGGCAATAGTGGTTTGTCAGTCAGTCTTAGCTGCACATTGGAATAGAACTTTAAAACGCACAGATGCCTGGGCTTCCCTCCCTCTGATGGAACTCTTCAGGGTTTGGCCTGGGAAGTGGGATTTTTAAAAACCTGCATAGGTGATTCCAATGCACAGAGACTCTAGGATATGTCAGGGTTTTAGGTGGCGAACAACAAAAAAAATATGGTACCCTCCCTTTTGGAGAAGATAGCTACCAAATAAGTCTAGATAGATAGATAGATAGACATAGATATAGATGGATTTTACTCTATAACATTTACCACAAGTATTATTATTATTATTTTAAATTTATTTTTGGCTTTATTGCTGCGTACGGGCTTTCTCTAGCTGTGGCGAGCAGGGACTACTCTTCGTTGCCGTGTGTGGGCTTCTCATTGTGGTGTCTTCTCTTGTGGTGTCTTCTCTTGTTGTGGAGCACAGGTTCTAGGTGCACGGGCTTCAGTAGTTGTGGCACACAGGCTCAGTAGTTGTGGCTCATGGGTTCTAGAGCGCGGGCTTCAGTAGTTGTGGCACACAGGCTCAGTAGTTGTGGCTCATGGGTTCTAGAGCGCAGGCTTAGTAGTTGTGGCACACAGGCTTAGTTGCTCCACGGTATGTGGGATCTTCCCGGACCAGGGCTCGAACCCGTGCCCCCTGCATTGGCAGGCAGATTCTTAACCACTGTGCCACCAGGAAAGCCCTTAGCACAATTATTTTTAAAAAGCTATTCACTGATTTATCATTCTAAATTTATAGAATTCTAAAAATGAAGGAGCTTTCTAATATTATGCATAATGTAACATTTTATTTTCAGATGGAGTTAACCCAGACTCTCCTAATTGAGATTACTTGCCTTACTTTTACTTAAAAAAAGAGAGGTAATGTTTCCTGATAATCTATTCCAGAAATTCACGATCCTATATCATACAGAACTCAAATTTTTGTGATCATTTCCCTAATAGAGAAACTGAGGCACCAACAGATTAAGGGACTAGGCCAAGAAGGGCACATAGAGGGTCATCTTACCCTGTATGCCAGCTTGATTAACAGTAGTGATTCCTTGGAGTACTGTTGAGAAGGATTCTGAGGCTGCAGCAGGGTGTAAAGTATCATGATTGATTATTGATGTCTGCCATGAGTGCAAGAGGGAGCACATGTGTCCCGTATTTTGTTTCTTTAGTCTACTATTATTTTCTTTGAGCCAGGACCTGAATTTAGATTTCTTTACCATCATTTTAAGTGCACCCTTCTTAACTATAGCTGTATGTTCTCTAAGAAGGAAAAACACACAAAAATCTGCTGTGTTCATATCAGAATCTTACATATATGTGGATGGAAGTAAAAGCATCACATATGTTTTAACCTTAGCACAAGGGGTTTTTACATATCACAAACTCCCTGCTAGAATATTGTTTTCAAGACATAGGCTGTGTGTATATGCATGTGTCCTTGAAGATACATATGGTACAGGAAGCACTGATCCCCTTTAACAGATTAAATTATTTTCTTTGATGATGAATTATTTACTCATTTTAAGAAACATCAGCATAAACTGGCAGACCAATAATGCTACCATAATTTTCAAAACTCAGTGTAATTATCTAAAGTACATTTTAAAATATAATATAAATGTGTCCGTTTCATCAGGATATTAGTTAGATTCATATTTAATAAAGAGGCAAATATGCACGACAGCTATATAATATTTCTAAAATAGCCCTTAAACATTCTAGCATATATCAAGTTTGTTTGAATATTATCTGAGCTATAGTTCTCAGTTTGATTCAATGTCAATATGGGCTGAAGGGATGAGGAACACTGAAGTGCCAAACTCTGAAACTCCTGGAATCCTCCTTGACATACAGCTTTGAACTGTGGTCTACCTCACAATTATTGCCTCAAAATCCTGGCAATGGGTTGTCATCCTTTGTACTTTAAAAAAGTTTTTTTCAAAGTCATACAATGAGAATAATGAAATTGGTTTTACTTCCTAAACAGGTAATGTAAAATAAAAAACAACAACAAAAAAATCATACTGTCGTACTTTGAAAGCAAATAGGGAAAGTAGAGGTTGGTCATCTCTCACAGTGAAATATAAAATGTAATTACATTACACTGAAAGTACCTACATAATTTTGGTGCCAAGTCTTTTCAAATACTTTCACCCCTACTTCCAAGTTTGAGGAAAACACCTAGTGTTTTTAAGGCTTTTCATGGATACTTCACTGACCTTCTGGGGCTTGCTCCCTAACTTCTCCCCTCCCCCCATTGAAGACGCTGGCCTTGGTACCCTGAAGTATACAGCCACAGTAACCTGACCGCACTTCTGCCGGATTACATTTCCACTCAACCAGAGTGAAGCAGTGGAAACAGTTTTCTGGAAAGTATTTTCATCTCTTCCTTTGCCTCTCCCTTCCAGAAAAGACAGAAAATGGATATGCAGATGGGTTAAAGAGCATCTCCCCAGGCAGGACAGGGTGGAAACCATTTGCATAGAATAGCATCTGGAGCCCCTGTGCACTCAAATGCTTCCAGGGGAAAGACAGCTTTCCACATTCATGGATGTTTCCTAAGGAAGGGGAGAAAGGGAACAAGGGAGGAGAGAAAAGGAGCAGGGGACTCCCTTTGTATCTGTGTCCAATATGGTTTCTTTTCATTGTTCATTCTCCATAGTCAAGGGCTCCCCAGGGGTTCTCATCTGTTACCAGGCTTGGCTGTACCTGCCTGCCTGTGTGAAAGTGGCTCAGCTGCTGCCCTGGATGAGGCAAACACATCACATCTATCTCCGTGGCATCTACTGAGCTCTCGGGCCGCAAGGATCAAGCCCCAAATGGAGCACAAAGGCAGGTCTGTATAGAAAGAGTCGACCTTCTTCATTGTCCAACCTTCTTTGTGTGGACGCTGGGGGTCGGAGCTCCCTCCACATTCCTGCCTGTACCATGAAGGGGAGGACAGGGTGTGTAAGTACAGTAAGCTCTTCCTGGATTTTCATTTGAGCAAAAATGTAGGATTACTCATGGGTCCACCATTTCCCCCCACCAAATTACGTCCTAACATAAATCCAGGACATCAATAGAACTGCTATTTTTTGATATCAGTTTTTGTGTTCAGAGACCAGAGAGAATATTTGAAATGGTGATGGAAGGATAATTAATGACAGAGAGGTAGAGTTTGTTTCAGATTTAAACTAGCATCCACTGACCTCAGAAGATATTAACTATCCTATTAACCATCTTATTCAGTATCCTTAGCCTCCTCATCATTATTTAAAAATTGATTTTAGAAAGCACATGACTGGTGGCTAAAAGTCAGAGGGGAGTTACGCAGAGGAGATAGGGCTTTCTTATTAGGACACGACACTCATAATCAATGATAAGGAGAAGTCATGATAATTAAAAACCAGATGGGGAAAATTTACCAATTTGATGGTGTTATTTTTATTTAATAAGAGAAAAAATTTCAATGCAAAGCATTTAATAAACATCAGTGTCTAGTTTCAGGTGTGAAACTCATTCTGAAATCTCTCACAGTATCTTATATACCTTGCTTTCTGTCAGAGTTTTATTAATATAAATAATTCTGGTCCACATATCCTTATCTTTGATCTTATCATGCTTGTGGGGAAGCTCTTTTCTTTTTCTTTCTCCAAAATTTTTTTTATAGTTTAAAAAGAGAAATTTTCTATAATTAAAATCTCTTCTTTCTAAATCCATGTGATTTATACTTCTGGAAAAGTATTTGCCACTTCAAAGTTAGAAATGGTCAAATATTGCTTCAAGCTGCCTTGTCCATGACATTCCATATGCTATAGACTCATTTGCATTTTTCTTCCTTCAACTAAAAGATTTCAAATTTCAGTCTTAGAAAAACAACATGTATCATTGTGCCCTGATCATTAGTCATAGACACCTACCTTTTCTACTTGGGCTGTATCTTTAACACTTTCCTAAATATTTTCCCCCCATCCCGCCCTGTTTCCTGTCTGTCTCACTCCCTATCATTCTTTCTCTGAGAAGACTCAGAAAATGGGCAATCAAAAAAAAAAAAAAAAGGCTCTGCTGTTCCATTCGTTCCGCCCTGCCCCCATAAAAAGCTAATATTTTCAGGTTGACTGAAAGTTTAACTTTGTGATTTTTTTTATTTTTCAAGAAAATCCAGCGTGACATGGCACGTGTTAGTGCCCTCTTACTTAACAAATTACACGTTTTTTTGACCTAAGTTAAAAGCTGTGCAAATCTCTCTTGTCTGTGTTTTCATTGTATGGATTTCCCCGGTACAGCCTCAGACATGTCCACAGTGAAACTCTGAAATTGCACCTCAGTCTTTCTGCCCAAAGCTTCTCTTTGTCCCTCAAAACTTGGAGGAAGACATCTGTCCTTCAAGAATGTGATGTTTTCTGATGGTGAAACCCCTCACTTTCCAACTTGCTGTCAAAAAGCACAGATGACTTGGGAGTTTAAGTAACTCTCTATCCTTGTGGGAATGACAGCAGGGATGCTGCTGTCATCTTATTTTTAAATAGAGTCGATACTTTTCAGAGATTAAAAGAGTCATCAGGGTTTAAGAGAATCAGCAGGGTTTTTAAGAGGGCAAACAATTTCTTAGAGGTTAGGAAAATCAAAATGACCGCAAAAGACACAAAACCTAGCTCTCTTTATTTTGAGGAGCTTTTTAATGGCATACCGAGTTCTCTTCCAGATCCCGAGATACTTCAAAGGAGAACCTAGCCTGTTTTGAGAGGCTGGCAGGAGGGATGGCCCCTCCAAGGCTCCCAGGCAAACACTGCCTTTGGGACAAAAAATCATTTGGGGTAAGGCTTTTGAAAAATGGATCAGAGAAGTCTTGAGGAGCCTTTGCTTGTCTGTTACTAAACACACCAATCCTTTCTTTTCTCTGCAGACTTGCCTGGACTGACCCAAGCTTTTGCACTGGGTAATGAACATTGAACTGGTCATGCCTGGAGATAGGCCCTTTCAGCCAAGCCCCCTCTTTGGCCCTAATGTGCCATTTCATTTTCAAAAGGCAGAGATATTCTAGAGCTATAAATCTCCCGTCTTTTTTCATCGGCTTGCAGCCCCTGCCCTTACGGGGGGCTACCTCTCGGAAGTTATTCACATTGGGTTGGGAGAGGTCAGCTCGATGCACACTTCCTGGCAGGTGGTCCGACACGGAAGCTCGGGGCCCCGTGCAGGACGGCGACCCCAAGGTGCTTTAAAGGCTCTCGCTGCAAAACAATGGTCATGCGTCTTTGTCTGCATCTCCAGGGCTGTCTATGACAGCCTTTGCTTCATGACAGATTGCTGTCCAGACACTGACCCCGTTCTATCTCCAGTCAGCCTGTCTTCCACTCCCAGTATACAGCAACTTGATACCCTTCCAGAAAATAAGCTCTTTTTACTAAAAGGGGAAAAAAAAAAATCAAAACTCATTATTGGAAGTAGGCGTAGAGAGGATCCTTTAGGAAGGACCAAAGGATAGCGAAGATCCTGAGCAAAAAGATATTATTGGAATCTAGACAGTTGTGGCTAAAGTCACTGGCCTTTCTCCTGTTTATCTGCACATATAACTTAGATCCCATTTCACTCTACTTTACCTTTTGATTTCCTTCCCAGTCTCTCAACTTAGTGTACTATTTATATTTATTTTCTGTAAAAAGTCTTTTTCCGTCTGATTTCTCTAGTATTGACTTGATTTCATTGTTTTGTTTCCCTTCCTGGATCTTCCCTTTCACTCACCTGTATATAGACCTTATGTTAACCCTGTAGTGGAGAAAAACCTAAGTGATGTCATTCCTTCCTTTGCTCCATCTCTGCGGCTCACATAGTACAGCACTTATTGCTTATTTATTCACCATATTTGATGATGTTTGATGTGTCTTTATGTCTAAAGTCCCAACTTAGCACCCAGTGGTATTTGAAACTCTATTAATATTTGTTGAATGAATGAATAAGAGAAGAGATTATAATTTCTATAAACTATATAGAAATCATATCCTTTGTAAAGAACAGATTATAGTCTCTCATTAGCTCACCAATTCTCTAGACTAGGGTTTCTTATCTCAGCACCTTTGATATTTTAGACCTGATAAATTTTTGTGTATGGTAGGATGTTTAGCAGCATCCCATGCCTCTATGCACTAGATGTCAGTATTTTCCCCGCCTCAATTGTGATCATTAAAAATGTCTCCAGACACTGCCAGATGTTTCCTGGGGAGCAAAATCATCCTCAGTTCAGAAGCATCACTCCAGATCAGTGCTGTCCAATAGAACTCTGTGAAATGATGGAAAGGTTCTATCTCTGTGCTGTCTAATATGATAGCTACTAGGTACCTATGGCTGCTGAGTACTTGAAGTGTGGCTAGTTTGAACTGAGATGTGCTGTATATGTAAAATTCACGTCAGATTTTGATGACTTCATTAAAAAGTACAAAATATCACATTAATAGTTTTAATGTAGGTTACATGTTGAAATAATAATAATTTGGATATGTTGATTTAAATATAATAAGTTATTCAAATTAACTTCATCTGTTTCTTTTTACTTTTTTGACTACTGGAAAAATTAGAATTACGTTACATGGCTTGCATTTGTAGCTTGCATTTATTATATGCCTATTGGAAAGCACAAATTCTAGATAATCATTGCTTGATTTTTGTTTTCTTTTCCCAATTGATTTTCTTGTTATATACATTTTTCTCATCTGCTCCCCCAAAATGCCATTGTTGCTATTTTCTGTGCTGTTATTTGTATGCAGTTCAATGTCTAAGTTATTATCCATGTGACCTTGAATAACATCTCCCTCTCTGACCCTTGCTCCCTTTAAATGTCAAATCAATGAATTGCCCTCAATGACTTTAAAAGTCTAAAATTTAAAATCTAACTCAAAAATGTTATTGAATCAGCTGTGTTTAATCAAGTACAGCAGTTGAATGCAACCACTCTGAGAGGAATCAGCTTAAGGGCCCCCGGAAAGACAAGGTCAGAGATCTGCCCTCAGATCACCAAGTGAATTCCCTGAACTATGTCCTAGAGAAAGCTGGCTGGAGGAAGGCTGATACGAATTACCAGGGAGAAAAGAATTCCATAGTTAAGTAAGTTTGAGACATTGTGGGTTAAATGAAACAAGAGAAGTCTGTTTAACTTCAGGTCTTCTCAGAACATTTAATATATTAAAATGCCTTGTGAATCAAAGGAGGTAGATAGAATGCAACATTTTTCACATGTATTTGTTCGTGGAACTTGTATACTGCTTTGGATTTATCTTGATCGTTCATGAGAATCCACTGAACCCAAGCGTGACATAAGCCACTGACATTTTAGAGAGCTCCCTCTGGGCACTGTGGACATCAGGTTGGAAGCATAACATGGGAAGTCAGGGGAAAGCCCAAAGCAGAAGCAAGTGAAGAGGCTCTTGTAATTGTCTGCATGAGATTTTTGAGGACCTGATAAAGATGACTTGAGGTGTTTACAAAATTCAATCAACATGATTTAATGAGCCCAGACACGCCCAGTTTCTGGCTTGGCAACTCAGTGGATAGTGGCGGTTCCACAAATAAAGTTACAGCTTCATTAAGGAAGCCGACTTATTAAATAAAAATTAGAAGTAGGTGCAAGGTATTGTGTGGGCAGAAGCCATAGCTTATACATGTACATTTACATAAACATTCACCAAAAAATAGGTGCAAGATTCATGACCTTTCCAATTGTGGCAACATTTATAAATGTTCCAATTGCCCATATTTTTAAAAATTTGGATCAGGGTTCAAGAGCCATCTTTGTACTTAAAAATTAAAGAAGTCTTGGGGGAGTGAGTTACAAAGTTATGAGAAGTCATACTTAATAGAGAAAAGAAAAGCAAATACAGACTGACATCTCAGTGAAGGATAAGATTTTGATTGTCTTGTTCATCCTATATCCGTAACCCCTAGCTAAATGTCCTGGTATGTAAATATTTGTTGAACAAACTGAATTCTAAAGCATTCTATATATGTCACTGAAAACTGAATATAATATTAGGAAATGATATGATGATTTCATTTAACCAAGAGCATTGCTTTTCACAGCAGTAATGGGAATTCTTCTTTCTTTGGAAATTGTTTCTCATCTTAGAGGTGTTCAGTATTCTAAATACTCACTGTTGTTAGGGAAAAACTCTTCTACCCTTGGAGATGATGGCAAGCTGATTTGGCCTGAGGGGTCTTGGGGGAGCTCCTTCAGGGTGTGATGAAAGTCCCATAGCTGTACTCAGTTTCTTGATGACTTAGGTCTCAATATAGCACCTACTCTTTCACAATTCCATTCCGAATTCTGTTACTTAAACAATCAGTTTTAAGAGAATATCCTAGCACTTTGTTCATAAATTGAGAATGATCTGTGTCTTGCAAACTAAGGAAAGAAAAATTGGAAAATTTAGTTCTCATTTAATTTATTTTGATACTTACTGATTATCAACTGATAGGCATTCTTAAAATAAGATTGGATTTCCAGTAGTATAAGCTCTATTTTGGCCAGATATTTATAAATTATTAGAAGAATCTGAATTGTACTACCTTTATCATAGTCAACCCCTCTCACTCTCTGCTCTGCCAATATGCAATACGCAGGTCCTTGCTACCCAAGCTGAGGTCCATGGACCAACAGCATCAGCATGGTCAGGCAGTGTCTTAGAAATGAAGAATCTGAAGCCCCACCCCAGACCTACTGAATCAAAAGTACCCAGATATTCACTGATACAAACTATTCTTGATTGGCCATGTAAATGAAAATAGAGAAGACAAAAGGCTTCATATTAGATATACATCTTTTTTGAGATATAATTGACATATAACATTGTATTAGTTTCAGATGTATAATGTAATGACTCAATATTTATAGGTACTGTGAAATGTTCACCCCAAAAGTTTTAGTTAACATCCATCACCAGAGTTACACATTTTTTCTTGTAATGAGAATTTTTAAGATCTACTACCTTAGCAATTTTTAAATGTACAATACTGTATTACTGACTATCGTCACCATGCTCTATGTTACATCCCCATGATTTCTTTATTTTATAATTGGAATTTTGTACCTTTTGACCATGTATCTAGACATACATCATGACTTCTTCCTTGTCAATATTTTCAAGAACTGCTAAGTTACTATCAGGAATGGCTAGCTTTTAATTTCATTTCTCTCACGCACTGGTAACAATCAGTGAAAGGAGAAGAAATGGACCACTCATAAATCCCAGGGATAGATTGAACACCTCAGCATGTTCTGAGATCTTGGTCAAATCACCTGCATGAGGAAGAGTCCAACCGAGAGGCCCTGAAAGGTAGAACAAGGATCTGGGGAGAGGCAGCAGCTGCAAAGTCTGTGGAGAGAAATTTCAGCCTGATAAGTGGGTATGATATTTGACACGTTGACTACATATTGTTCCCTGCTTCCTATCCTCTGGATATAGAATGATATGGCATTTTAACGGAAAAAAAAGTGGTTGAATTTCAGATAAAAGGAGTGTTTTAAAAAACTACAGCCAGTCTTGGGAATAAACTCCAAAAATGTCTCTACCAGCCTTATGTCCCTTGTCTGCAGAGGTGGAGAGAGGCACCTGGCGGGCCCATGTCTGCATAAACACATGACGGGCAGAGCCTGGAGATGACATTTCCTTTGCCAAATTTGGGACCCTTAGTCAGAGGGTGATTTACCACGTCAGTCGCAGTGTTTGGGTCAGTGTTCCAGGCTGTCAGCTCGGCACCGCCCTGCCCTTCTTTAACAAGCGCCATCAGAGCTCAAGCTACACAGGGCTTTGAAAGATTGGTCAAAGACCACATTGTGTTCATCCTGCTGCAGGAGAGGCTGCGCTAATTTGGATTGTGACTTGGCTTGTTTTCCCCCCCGGTCCTCCTGAGGTCTGAGCTGAGTCTGTCAATCAGTGTTGTCACATCATTCAAGGATGGTGGCCCTCCCTACCCTTGAAGTCGTTTTTAGAATAAGTTTTAGGAAGGCATCTGGATGGTGTTATGTAATTCTTCCCGCTCAATACCAAGAACAGTCACCGAGACATCTTTTAGAAGATTTACGGAAAGGAGGTATCCAGTGCATTTAATTTGTACACTAGTTGGTGCAAGGAATGTTAAATTTGGAGCCAGAAGGCCTGGCTTGAGCCCTGCCTTTGCTACTTCTTTTGTGCCTCAGTTTACTTAACTATAAAAACTGTATATGAACTATCTCTCACTGTAAAAATAATGCATGTGAGGTCAATTTGTAAACTATAAAGAGGTATTATGCAAATTAAGATGTAGCCACATCTGAACTAGCGATCAAATCCAATGGAATCACTGTTGCGTGTTAGAAGATGTAGGTCACAGTCAGACATTCCAAATTCAAACATTATCTTAAAAAGCCAGAATTTTCGAGGATCATTAGAATCAGGGATTACTTTTTAGTCATATTTGCTTTAGCAGCAAGCATTAATTAGGTTACCACTAAGTATGAATAGTTCCCAGTTATAAATGATAACTGTAATTGCCAAATAAAGCTCTAATAGAAATGTTCTTTAAGCTAATGAAGCAGACGACACAAGTAAACAAAGCACAGCTTTTTCTTTTTTATAGGTAATGGCTGGGGTAAGTCATCACTGTGATGCAGTCCTACCTGGCAAAGGCACTCTCTCTTCTCTTTCTCCTTTATGCGGGAACTTCCCCGATTCTCCTCATTTCAGGAGAGGACAGCAGGCCATCCACTCCAAAAAATCTCTTTATTTATTCTCTTTTCATGTCTTATTGAGTACTGATTACCTCTTTGGATCTCTTCTTCTGATCCTTGCTTCACTAGGTTTTTATCTCTAAATGAATCTTCCCCCAACTCTGGTCTCGTCAAATCAAGAGTAGAGTTTCCTGAAATTTCTTCTCTCATTAGTAAAGTGTCTAAAGGATGATTCCTCCTTATTGTCTCATCCTTTCCTTCAGGACTTTTAATGGTAACTTAAAATATTTTGCTTTTTAAAAAGAAGTGTTGGGGTAGAAGAAGAAATCAGAGGCGTTTTTTTAACACGTGGAAGCACGGAGACATGACGGAGAAAAAGAAGAGCATTATTCCCGTGTTCAATGAATCAAAAGTCTACTAGAGGCGTTTCGTGAATTACAGAAGGTATTTTTAATTTCTCAGAGGAAAGACTTATTTTGGGGGAAGTGTGGTGTAAGGGCCTGAGATAACTAGTCTTTGACACAAGGTGCATTCAAGTATGCTTTGGTTCAAATTGATGAAGGCAAACTGGTGAGCTGAAGCATTGGGAAGGGATTCTAGCAGCCCTCCTGGTATATGATGTCCATCACCACTTCACTTGGCATATTATTCTATGAAAAGTCTAAAGTTTCCTAAGCTTTTCCACCCTTCATAAATTCAGTGGAAACACAACTCACGAGTAAACTTTTGATCCAGGTTTCATTCACACAGCCTGCACAGAGAAACCTTAGCCACCAACTCTGCTAGGTCTCACCTGGGTAGACTCAGAGGATCAGAGCTTTGGCACCTGGATTGGTAAGTGGCTAACTCTGTAAATATATAAGACTTATTCAGGAGTTATATGCGTGCTCAGAGTGACATTCCTTTGGGACCCTCAAGATCTCCTAAAGATTCCTATAACAGTCGGTCAATATTTTTTCATATAATGTAAATAGATCTTTCAGTCTTTTAGAAAACAAAATTTGCTGAGAAGAGCAGCATTTGATCTTTTTTTGGTCATAGATGTAAAGGACCAGAGTCTCTGTCAGAAATGGTACCTTGGGAATAGTCAGGAGGACTGAAGAATGTAATGAATTTCAGATCTCTGCTGCACAGAAAAAGAGACTGTGATTTCCCCACACTGACTAGAGATTTCTTACTCCTTCTGAATCAAATTGGGTAACAATTCAAATATTCTTGTTAGAATAGAATGTGTTTGTCTTCATTATACTTTGAGCCAGTAACAATGTAGTTCTCTTTTTCGTGTTTGTTTTAAATCATTGTTCTAGAATACATTCATCGTAGTTATTAATGGTATAAATGACTAACCTTAAGAGAAATTAATTTAAAAATTAATTGTGTATGTGTATTTATGATTCAAATCCCATGAAAACTGGAAACATGTGCATGAAATACAGTGCTGTCCCAAGACAAAACAGAACCAATCATAGGAAACAAGTAGTAGACCTGATGAAAATCAGAAAATGGGCCTAAGACATTTAATAATAGTAATTACCATTTTTGAACAAATAACTGCATAGTTTATGGTTCACTTTTTTTTTTTTTTTTTTTTTTTGGGAGCCACGGGCCCAGCCGCTCCGCGGCACGTGGGATTCTCCCGGATCGGGGCACAAACCCGTGTCCCCTGCATCAGCAGGCAGACCCTCAACAACTGCGCCACCAGGGAAGCCCTATGGTTTACATTTTTTATCTCTAATCTTCATAGCAACTCAGCAAGAGGTATTATGTTCCCATTTTTCATATGGTGAAACTAAGCCTCCAAAAGGTAGAATAACTGACCCAAGTCACTTAGTTATTAATTTCTCTCTGACTGCAAAGCCACTATGCCAACTGTATTCCTGGTCTCAAATATTTCTTTTTCGTTTCACTTCCAAAATTAATCAGTGTTTGTTTGAGAATTAAAAGGTAATAAGAAAAAATAAAAAGAAATTTTTAAAAAGAATTAAAAGGCAATTTGTAGCAGTTTGTAGCAGTAGGCCATGAAGAGTATTTTAAAGTGATGAAAATATTACGTTAAATTGTAAAACATGAACTATTCAGATGAAAATTTTATAGTGGCTTGAATTGAAAGATGAAAAGCAAAAGAATGGATTCTTCAATTATCTTCAAGATTCCCTTATTTAGGTGGAGTGAGTAGAAATTTTAGTTTTTCAATAAATTGTTATTTTTCTTCTTATTCCGAAAGGTTGTTGAATTCTGTTCTGGAAAGCCTACAAAATTTAGATATTCAGTATTTTTGACATTTCTAATACAACCAAGGAGAATTTAGTGGATTGTACTTGATTTTATGTGATCCCTAAAATTTGGGGTATTAATTATTATTATTTGGAGTTTCATTCATAAACATAGGTTAATTGTGTCTATTGGAAATATATAAATGGCTTGCTTTTTCAAGGGCAATTATTACTTTCTGTTCATTAAAGAGCACTGAAAAAAAGAGTTTAATGGACTAAAAAAGATTTTAATGGACTACGAGTTAATTGAATTCAAAGCTGATCTGTAGGAACATGAAATTTCATGGCATATTTTCTTTCCTTCAAACAAAACCCACTGCCATGCAAAGCTCCATGGGTAGTGAGTTCCTGGCTTGTTTTTCTGAGGTTGAAAGCATTCTGTGCACAGGGCCATTACCTGGGGCTCTCTCTGGATGTGGTGCAAGGCTCAGCATCCATATTGAAACTGCCAGTTCTTTCGATGGCCCCCACCCATTTCACTACCATTGGGCCACAACTCTTAATCAAAGTCACTTCAAAGACCTCAAACAGATTGATTCACATGTGAATGCTACCCAAACTGTCTTCCAAAGGAGGAGGGATTCTAGTCTTATGTTCCTTTGAACCTACTGTTGCTCATTTACCAGTATTTACTTAGCATGGCCTATGGTTGAACCATGGAAATTGGAAAACAAACTCCTATTCAGCAAGTCATGTCAAAGGTGACTGTGGAGCCAGAGAGTTGACTGTGGGACAGACATTCTTTCTGATCAGGAGGCCTCTTCTGCAGCGCTGCTGTCTCCACAGTTACATACCTGTCCGTGGAAGCCTTTCGTTTATCTTGTCTATGTGGGAAGTCCTGGACGATGCCATCAATCTAGGAGATGAGAGAGATGCCCATTTGACACTCCAACAATGGTTGTAGAGGGAAAAAAAGGAAAGAAAGAAAGAAAGAAAAATAAAATTAGCTGGATCCTGAATAAAGTTCTTTTGAGCTGTGCTATGGTCATAGAGAAGATCCAATAAGCACTCTTCAGAAACATATTTTGTGCTCTGTCAAACACACGGTTAAGCAAACATTTCCACCTAAGAACATAAAACGGGTACTGTTCAAGGACTCAGTGAAGAGGGGGACAGAAATAACCACATTCCTGAGTTTTCTAACGGGGGAAACACAGATGCCCCCGGAACAATGCAGCTGCAGCATGCATCACTGCCTAAGAGTCATTTATGAGGACCATATTTCCTGTTGGTTATTCTTATGGGCAGAGTCAGTGAAGGTGTGCAAAGTATGTCCTATCTGAATGTTTTGTGAGTTCTGTGGTCCCCAAGCCAGAGCTCCTGGTATTATTACTAGCCGAGACGGCATATCGAAAAATGTGAAAATTGAGTTCTTCCGAGGTATATTCCAACACATCTTAAAGTTCTTTTGATGTGAGAAATTCGAGAACCCAGATTGAATTATGTGTCTTTTCTTCACCTGGTAAAAAACACTTCGCGTGTGCATTTCTCACTCTGCAGTACTGTCAGGTTCAATTGTGAGAATGTATGTGGAAGTGCCCTGAAAAATACAATGTTCTTCACACCTTCATAAGCAGCATCAGCATCATCGCCATCATCATCATCACTAACAGAACCCTTTGGAGACCTAGCTGAGTGCTGCGTCTGCAGTGGAAGCTGAACCCCATTCGTTTCACTTGAATTGAAATAAAGATGAAGCTTTTCTTATGAGAAGGTCCTGGACTAAGGGATTTGCTGCCAAACTCACAGCACTCCTGCCAGCTGACCTTTAGGACCAGGTGCAAAGTCCATCTGTTTCCACAGACTTTTACTCCATGGGGGTTAATTTGAGAAGAAATTTCTCAGACATGATGTGAAGATGTGAGTATGAATGTTAATGTTTATGTAGTACTGTTTTTTTTTCTTTATACATGTTCCAAATGCCTCACAAAAATAGACTAACATATTCATTGAAAACATCACAGAATGTTATTTACAAGTCTAATTGAACACACTATGTTAAATGAGAGGAGAAAAATTTTAAGTACATATTGAAAATAAAAATTCAAATACATTGTGACAGGAAGAGCGCATTGTGATTTAAAGAATTGTTTTAATCATCATTCAGCTCTCCATATAGCTGAAATAAAAGCAGATGAACAGATAAACATAGGGAAAGGATTCATTAAGAGGTCCTATGGAGAGTCCAATTACAGTGATCCTCACGTGTCTTCTGCTGCAGAACATCTCCCCACCTTTGGTGTATTTTTATTGCAAAAGTTGTGCACAAGGTTACCTATGCACAGGGCCTCCTTAGACTTATATTCATACCTGCTATTAAGACCGCGGAATGCATCACATCATGGTCTCATTCATCTTGGTTATGTCACCCTGGGGTGGTGTGTGTGGGCATGAGAAAGGGGAAAGTTTAGGTAAGTAGCTAGAGATACACTAGACGAAGGGACTGGATAGCCCCTTCTCACTGATAGCCTATTCCCTACACTTTCCATCCCCCCAGTGATCTACTTTCTAGAATTTCCTCATTAGATCATGAGTGAGAGATAATAGTTTTGGAATATTCCCTTCTTATCATATCACTAGCTAAAAACTTAAGTAAGCAGTAGTGATTTTATACACTTTTACGGATTTAGTGGGAAAATCTAGCCAAGAACCCAATTTTCTATCAGCCTAATTTTTAATTCATCAGATCACATCAGCCCATGAACATGGATCCACGTGGTATGGGCAGGAGGGCAGGGTATGGATGAAATAAAGTGACTATTGGTATATAGAACCAAGATTAACACCATTTGGGGTCTAAATAATATTATAGGTCTTGAAACAGATCTATTTAATCTTGGGCTTAATTTTTAATTTGCATTTCTCTCCTATTTAGACAAATCTTAGAAGTGAGCTGCAATTGGTATCTGCTGGAGATAGCTCGTTCAGTAATAATGAATGAAAATACCTGCTGTTGATGGGCATCTCTGCCTTGCCAGTGTAACTCTAAGCACTTGGCATGCATTACCTCACTGAAATCTCATGAGTATCACATGGGGTAGATGCTACTATTATCTCCACCTTATAGATGAGGAAACTAAGGCTAAAGACTTCTTGAGGGGTCATCTAGCTAGCAAGTGGGGAGCAGGGACTGACTCCAGAGCCTGCATTATTAATCACTGTGCCATGCTGCTTCCTCAATGCAACTTGCACCCTCTAGCAACCCAATAAACTGGGTGGAACCTAACACCCACGACTTTGGGGAGATGATCTGTCTGAATTAGTGGAGACTGATTTATCAAAGGAACAGCTTGGGACACAGCTAGACACAAACTAACACCTGACCAAATGTGTGGAATAATCAAGGAAACATCTGTCCAAAACAAGCCCGTTTGGATGTACAAAGATCATTTGTTATTTGCACAGTAGTCATTTGTATACAAATGGAGATGATAGGAACTCAACCATTTTGCCCTCCAATGGAACAGGTTGAACGCTCAAAGAAGTGAATTAATTTTTTCCTCAAATCTACACCACCCAGTCTCCTGTCCTGGTTAGAATTGTGAGGAGCTCTGGACAGATGGTTCGGAGAGTTGTGAGAGCTCAGTGTATCTGTCTTTTGGTCTGTATTTGAGTTGTGAGAGTGGCTGTCTCCTACTGCTGATGTGCTTGTCTCTCAGTGAATCAGACTGGAGCCTCGAATTTCTCTCTCTCGAACTCTTTTGACATTGAGCATGATGGAATGCAAGTCTAGCTCTGCCAGCAACAGGTGTAGCATGGGGAAGAAGACGGTTCCACAGAAAACAGGCATGCATATGTCTGGTGGATTTAATTAGACACAGTGCCCATTAACAATTTCTGCAGATGTTCACATCAAATCAGATGAGCTTATTTTCTCACACTCTTCAGTTTGGCCTCTTTTCCCTTTCCCGAGTTTATCCACTCTCACCTTAATCTTCTGATACCTACATGCAAGCAAACTTCCTTCTGCTCCCGGAATCCAGATACTTAATTCACTGTGTGATGTTGAAGAGATACAATTGCTGGGTGATGTTTAGTCTTCATTAGGAAATGCATATGATTCATGGTTAAGGTTTTTTTCCAGAGGGTGGGGAAATGGTAGCTGTGTCTAGCTGGGAGCTGCAGGCTCTGACACAGAGAATGTTCTGCGTTCTCTGAGACACACTGGCCCACTTAATCAAATATTTGCAAAACAGAGACAGACTCACAGAAATAGAAAACAAACTTATGGTTACCAAAGGGGAAAGGGGGGAGGGATAAATTAGGAGTTTGTGATTAACATATACACACTACTATATATAAAATAGATAACCAACAAGGACCCACTGTATAGCACAGGAAACTATACTCAATATCTTGTAATAACTTATAATGGAAAAGAATCTGAATAAGAATATGTATATGTATAACTGAATCACTTAGCTGTACACCTGAAACTAACACAACATTGTAAATCAACTATATTTCAATTAAAAAAATAATTAAAAAGGACAGTGCCTGCAGTTAAGTCTCCTGCAGAAACACTTTTTGAAATCAAGTGTTGTCGTCCCAGAAAGCTAATGTTTTTTTCTAAAGAATAAAGCTTATTCCCCCACAGGGTCTTAGATGTCTCCAAAGCTAAAAATGCTGGATTAAAAAATAAGCATACTTTAACACAGTGGAAAGAAGACTTGAATAGGAATGAGGGGATTTGGGTGCAGGTCTCATTCACATCCTTGACTAGCTGGGTAATCTTGGCAAGTCACTTCACCTTGTTCAGCCTTTTATAAAATAATGAGGTAGGAGGTTTTATTTTTAAGGCACCTTCTAATTAAAAGTTCTGTATTTTTTTTTTTAAATAGTTAAATGATATTATTTCTCTTTGCCCTACAAGTGTGGCTCACAGCTACACAATAACATTAGAATTACAAACAGGCACTGAGCTTTATCTATAGCCTTTCTTTTGAGGCTCTTTGCCCTGTTAGATGTATATAGTTATTATTCCCATCTTACAAAAATCACCGCAATGGGCAGATTTTAAAATGTGTCTAAAATAATAAAGAGGTCTATAGCAGATCAGTATTGACACAAGTCCAGAGAGAAGGTCTAAAATATGATACGTGCTCACTTTGCTGTCTTGCCTTTCTGTCTCCCTGAACCTCAATTACATCTGTGAAATGGGTACGTCTTACCTCCCCAAAGCAGAGCCCAGAGCAGATGAGCTCCGCAGATTATCTCCAGATCTAGAGCATATGCCCATGGCCATGTGGTCTCCTCCACTTGGCTGTGCTGGGGTTGGTTATCAGGAAGGCGAGGAAAAGCTTCTGTTAAGAAGGAGCAGGGCAGGAATAAAGACGCAGATGTAGAGAATGGACTTGAGGACACGGGGAGGGGGAAGGGGAAGTTGGGACGAAGTGAGAGAGTGACATGGACATATATACACTACCAAATGTAAAATGGATAGCTGGTGGGAAGCAGCCTCATAGCACAGGGAGATCAGCTCGGTGCTTTGTGACCACCTAGAGGGGTGGGATAGGGAGGGTGGGAGGGAGACGCAAGGAGCGGGGGATATGGGGATATATGTATACATATAGCTGACTCATTTTGTTATACAGCAGAAACTAACACGCCATTGTAAAACAATTATACTCCAGTAAAGATGTTAAAAAAAAAAAAAAAGGAACATTCATAGACCACCTAGAAGTAAGACTATAGCTACCTAGAAAATATCTGACACCGGCATTTGGGGACGTCTTAGGGCCTGCCTCTGATGTCTGATATGAGGCTGGGGAGAAGGAGGGCAGTCCTGATAAAGATGCAAACCAGTAAAGTAACGTACATGGGTTTGAAGCAAAGCTAAGAATTCGCTATGAGTAGTCTGTATTAAATATCATGTAGATAAATATTTTAGTTTATTTCTTCACTTTGTCTGCTTGTTTACATGCTAGCTTGTCACTTTCATGTTTCTACTATTTTCAAGATGATACAACATTTTCTAATTCCTTTTAGAGTTTTGACATCTCAAATAAAAGATCACTCCTAGGCCCACCTGATGCACCCATTTTCCTCATAAATTCCCTAAGATCATGTATGATGCCTAGACATCACATTTCAAGCAAAGAGCTGAAATCAGCACATGGTGCTGACAGATGTGACACACTGACAGTACGAATGTGTTTTTATTTTGCATGAATAAATATGCACATTGCACTGAATCTAGTAAACGGATTCTCAAAGTCCCAAGAAAATCATCAGAATTGAAAGAATAAAGGTTTATTAGATGAGCCAGAATGAGTAGATGAGCACTCTTAGTTTAATAGTATTTGTGCAGTTCAAGAGATCTGTTTGGGAAATTCTATGTCATGCTTCATGGCATAAGCAATTGGATTTAATAAAAATAGACCTACACCCCTAAAATTCCTGCCGTATGCAAAACATAGCTGATTAAGAGATTTATCAGAAAATTTCATTTCCCTTTCATATACACTAGCCATTGCTTATGACAGGATGGACTAATAGAATAGTGATTTACATCAACTTTTATTTCTCTAACCATTTGATTTAATATTTGGAGTCTTTGCAAACTTTTTATTTTTTAATTGAGATATAATTAATATATAAATTGTATTAGCTTTAGGTAGACAACATGATGAGTCAATCTATGTATACATTGTGAAATGATTACCAGAATAAGTTTAGTTAACACCTATCACCTTACATAGTTACAAATTTTGTGTGTGTGTTTGATGAGAGCTTTTAAGATTGTGTGTGTTTGATGAGAACTTTTAAGATCTACTCTCTTAGAAACCTTCAAACATACAATACAGTATTGTTAACCACAGTCACCATGCTGTGCATTATACCCCCAGGACTTAGTTACCTTATAACTGGAAGTTTGTACCTTTTGACCACCTGCACCTATTTCACCCAGCCCTCTACCCTCTCCCTCTGGCAAGCACCAATCTGTCGTCTGTATCTATGAATTCAATTTTTTTTTCTTTTTAGTTTCCACATATAAGTGAGATCATGCAATATTTGTCTTTCGCTGTCTGATTTATTTTGCTTAACGTAATGCTAAGGTCCATCCATGTTGTCACAAATGGCAGGATTCCCTTCTTTAATGGCTGAATTACATATATATATATATAATGTATGTATATATATATATATTCCCATTTGACTTTTTTAATAGTGTACCTTTATTGGTCTTTTCCAAGTATTTACAACTAGACATTGAAATTAGTTTTGGTGGAGGCAAGGGGTTCATCCTGGAACCCTTCCTTCCAGAGGTAGGATTGGTACATGGGTTCCCACAGGTTTTCCAAAGAGTAAGACAGCAAGGCCACTGCAACCCCAGAAGAAAAGCATTTACTCTCATAGAAAAACACACACTCCATTTTCTACCTTGTATAAATAAGCCTTGTAAGAGCAGAGTTAACTACACATCATTTATTAAGTTGATTACTATCATTTTTAGTAAATATATATATTAACTCATTCTGAATAGAAGTTTTTAAACATAATAAGCTATTAAAACTTCCCAACTCTATGTATCCAAGTGCAGGGTTTTGCGTATTATCCCTCTTTAAAGATTAACAGGTCCACACAAGCAAATTGTACAATAGTGTAAATAAACTTCACCACTTATGCAAAAAGCAGCGTTTTCCCTTATTTTTAATGGAAATTTGCTTTAAATATATATTTCACGTTTCTACCTCCTAGAATAGAGGGTGTTGAACAAGGAGACATCGTTTAAACTTGTCCTTGTGATGTAGAGTTTTCCCTAGAAACAAGTATATTTTTTATTGTAGGATTATAATTCTGTCCTGAATTTCCCTTCTTCTAAGCAGAATGTCAGTTGTCACACCACCCCTCCCTTTAACAGTTCTCCCCCTTCAGGTTTCCTTCCTCCATGTTACTTATGACCAGGAAACTGCACCCAAACTAAGAGACAATAAGGCTTAGAGTGGGTTCCTAAGGAACTAAGGTGTGTAACTCTAGGGCAAGGGACTTGTGATGGAGACTTTGCAGACCAATGGCATCTCTTACTTTGGTACTGTCCTGGAGCGTAAGATTTCCTTAAAACTGACCCTAGAATAATGGAGTGCTAATGTCAAAGTTTGCATATCCCTTAAAGATTATAATCCAGTGTTTGCCAAGTGGTCGGAAAATAAAATCCACAATATAAACACAATGTGTGTGGCTCACATATAAAGAAAGCATCCTATCTTTATCTCAAACTCCTCCGTCATGACTCTATAATTTCCATCAAAGCCATACCAGAAAAGAGGCCTGTCTTTTCCAGGCTTCTCAATGATTTGACAATCTCTGCCCCAGCCTCCACTCCCCATTTTTGTTTTCGTGGTCCATAGTATCGCTCTACAAAGCAAGCTACAAAATGGGGCTGGGAATGTTTTTGGCAAAGAATGCCCCTGTTCTGTGGGATACCCCAGAGGTGTCCCAGAATGAGACCACAGGCGTCCTTAAGATGCTGACCCGACCCTGGGAACTCTAGAGGTTGACACAGAGGTCGAGAAGCAATGTCCCTTGGATGCCTGCAGTGCTGTCATGTGACCCCATCCCACTGGGCGGCTGTCAGCATCACAGCGGACATTCGTTTTGACTGGAAATCGTCCCTTGTTGTGAGAGGTTGCACTGGTATGAAAGAAAGATTTTCGTGAAAAGATCCATTAGGGGATCTGCTTGGGAAATTATGGACCCGCTGGATTTGTATGCTCCAGGTTACTCTTCATCAAATTAATTTTCTTACCTTTTTATAGACTGAGATCAAAAGATAATAAATTACCTTCCATTTCTGCTGCAGAAAAGGGGCATCACAGGTGATTCATCTTCCACTCCCTCTTTCTCCATATAAAATACAGAAGGTACTGTCAAGGTCATTTCAGCACCATTAGTGTCTTCTCCACACTGCAAAAGAAGAGATCGCTTCCTCTTTGCATTTGTGCCCAGTATTATGCCTTGAGCCTTATGTACACTGAAGAATGACATATCTGAGGGGAAGGAAATTGATACCTTGGAAGTTCCTCGATGTCTTTCTCCCCTACCAGACTCCTTTATCTAGTTCCTTTTGACTTTTGTTTATCAAGTGTTATATAGGTAGGTATCATCGAAGTATTGATATATGCTTCCATCTTTCCCTAGCAATCCAGAAGACAAAGGGTATGTGTCCAAAAGAATGGAGAGGGGTCCCCTGACACCTGCTTGATTCCCTTTTGTATTCTCACATTGTCAAACCAGTAATCCATCACCTGAGCAGTCCCATCCCACAGAAAATACATGGCAATGTAGGTATGGATCTCCTCCTTTGTTTAAGCTGCGAGAAGGGTCTCACGGAAGTGAGTTTCCCTTCTGTAAGTTGCAGGGAGATCCAACCTGCAATCTGGGGTGCTGCGTGGAGGAGGTGCCTCAGGAAAGACTAATTATGAAAAGCAAAGGTTCTCACCCTAGACTCTGAGTTGCCTTCATTCTATATCAGGCCATCAATTCCAGGTGCTCCTAAGGTGGAAACTGCCCACCTCCCAGATTCTGAGGGCTCCGCAGAGATGAACTGGATATAAATATAAAACTATACAAATATAAATATATAGTTACAATCTATATATATAGTTATATATATAGTTATAAACTATATATTACTATATATTTCTTATAGCTAAGACTTTACCAGTGAAAAGATGGGCAAGAATGCATTTAACAGTGAGCTCAATTTAAGAAAATTAACTGCTGGTTAAAACTATCTTTATAAAAACCCTTAAAAATATAACCATCCCCACAGTTACTTAATTTTAAACCTTCACACATTTGTGTTCTTTTTTGAAATTGAGTTTTTTCGATCATTTCCCAGTATATGTACATCAATACACTATGCTGTACATCTTAAGTTCACCCAGTGCTGTATATGAATTATAATTCAATATAACTGAAAAAATAAGTTTCTTTTGAAGCAGACAGCCAAAGACAAGAAACAGCTCTCTGCATACAAAACCCTATTAGTAAAATCTTAGTAAAAATAACATCTAAGTAATATCAATAAAGGAAATTGTGCATGCTTCCCCTTTATCCCTTCATCACCACAATTCTCTTCATAGTTCCTTTCATTTTTCTTTGTAAGTAAATCTGCAAGAAACCAGGGTGAGAGTGATGAAGAGAGGACCTATTCTCAATGAGGACAGAGAAGTTATAACTTATTAAAGTCGAGACTTAAAAGTCATTTGGGGGCATGTTGTAACTCAGATTAGGATATATGATGGGGCACCTTTAACATTAAAAAATAGCACGTTAATTTCAGAAAATTTTAACTTTGGTATCCGAAAAGATAACTCACCAGGAAGGAATTATACAGTTCTGAAGTAGCATAAAGATTCTTTTCCATGAAAGACTCTGAGACAGCATCTATTGTGGCATAAATATGCTTCTTTGTGAAATACCTAGTTAACATAGGAGTCTCCGTCAGATACTAGAACATATAGACACTCAAAGCACATTATAGCCATATGGTCTCCACAAACTCTTTATGTTTTTGGAGAGATGAAAATAAGAGTAGGTGAGAGAGGAGCTAAATAAAATAGCAAAATGTGGAAGGAGCTTTCAAAAATAGTAGATCTTTTTTATTCCCTTTCTTTTCTCCTCTTCTTGAATGGTATCCAGGCACAAAGGCTCTGCAGGCTTCCCTCAGTAGACGCTCAGCCAGGGATCACCCCTGCTCTGAGGTCTTTAGTGCTGGGAGAGCTCCAAACTTTCTCCGCTCCCCCTTCCCCCTTCTCCTTAGCACTCCTCCCCCAGTCTCATTCCCAAATGCAGTGTGCGGTCAAGTGTGACCCCAGCCCGTTTGCCTTCAGAGCTGGACCAGTCCACTAAGTGGCCAGCTTCAGAGAAAACCAAGCAGCTCCATAAAACAGACATGTGCCTCTTTGAATGCGAGGTGACATCAAATTATAAGCATAAGTTCTCAAATATCAGTTATCAAAGTGAAAATAACAGCAATGGGCTTTGTCCACTTCAAATATGAATACACTCATATCTCGTAAGTACATAATTCGGGGAGGTGGCTGATCTTATCTAATCAAGAGAAAGTTTCACAAATAAGGCAAAATTATCACTATTTCATGGAAAGAGAGTTTCCTGGAATATGAAAAGGAAGAAACCGGTCATGAACGTGGAGGACATTGCACTTGGATTACATCTGCCTCTCGACCCTGCACTGATGCAAAAAAGACTGTAGTGCCTCATTCCTCTGGGTGACTATACAGACAGACAATACTTTGCAGCTTTTTAAGAGCGGGAAGAAGTTTGTTCCTGCTCCTTTCCCCGTTCAGAATTTGCAGAGGTGCAGTCTAAGCTCAGCCTAGAACCTGGGACATGTATCACATTGTTAGGCATTAAGAAAGCCATTTTCTATGTCTGTGTCTCTATTCCTGCCCTAAAGACATAGACATGGAGAATGGACTCGAGGACACGGGGTAGGGGGGAAGCTGGGTGAAGTGAGAGTGGCAACAACATGTATACACTACCGAATGTAAAACAGACAGCTAGTGGGAAGCAGCCGCATAGCACAGGGAGATCAGCTCTGTCCTTTGCGACCACCTAGAGGGGTGAGACAGGGAGGGTGGGAGGGAGGCTCAAGAGGGAGGGGATGTGGGGATGTATGTATGCATATGGCTGATTCACTTTGCTGTGCAACAGAGGCTAGCGTGGTATCGTGAAGCAGTTATACTCCAATAAAGATATATTTAAAAAAAGAAAGAAAGCCAATAGTTTACAATCGCAATCATGTCTATAACAGGGCGCAATCATGTCTATAACAGGGCGCTGATGGCACTACGGAGTCTAGCGTCTGTTATTAATTCATAGCCAGTTCTGTCCAAGGCACTTGGCCTTTGGCCTCTTGCCTGACAGCACAATAACCAGCGAGTTAAAGCAGCGCTCTGCCCATTCTTCTCACTCTTGTTTACGCATGTTAAAAGAAACAACTTCATTAAGGTTTGAATTATTTCACGAGGATGCTCTTTTCTGTCTTCTCCTGCCCTACCTTCACAGCACCCCACCTTTAAAGATTTAACTAGCCAAGGGCCTCTTTCTGCTGTTGGCGCCAAGGATGCCACCTTGTGGGCACTTCTACCGTTCCTGAAAATATCAGCTCATCACAGCGCGCTGCGGCCCAGCCTTTCCGGGCTGGGGAAACTTGGTCCCCGCAGCCTCGCAGGGCTATTCCTAGTGGCCTACCCCCGGCCACGCCGCGCCCCAGCTGCACCGCCCCAACTGTCGGCATCTCTCTCGAAGGTGGCCCGCAGCTCGGGCCGGCGCCGGCGTGGTCGCTGGAGTCTAGCAGTGCAGCATCCTTGTCGGATCTGCCGGCTTCGGCCCGGGGAGGCACAGATCGCTTCCAGGAGGCCGCGCATCTGATTACGGGGAGCCAATGAGAAGGCTCGGAAGAGGCAGTGGTCGCCAAAAGAGCAGATGTGTCTGAAGTCTGCCTCAGTTCATCTGGTGACCTCCTGAAATCGGTGAAAGATTTACACTGCTAATTATAGACCTTCCGCCCCTAATTTAGTCATCCTTCTCTTCATTAGGAAAAAAAATGGAGATACGGTTCCAGGTTAAAATCCAGTGCTGCTTCAGGAAGGGTGTCACCATCTTTTGCAAACCACAACTTAGACTTTCTTGAGTTAGACTGGCAAAACACACAACACACCTAATACACACACACAATTTACAGAGTTATACCAAATTACAGAGCTCTGTGCAATAAAAATGCAAATGTACTTTAGCTGGAGTTTGGTGTTCATTATAACTTAGAAGATGTGAAAATAAACCTGATCATTTACGTGTTCATCAGGTAATTACTCTTGAGAAGAGAGACTGTGGAAGAAATCAGATGAATAGCCAGGCCACACTACAGTTGGTTAATTGTTGGAGGTATTTGAGTTTTTCAGTTAAATATTATTTAGAGCATGGGGATTTTCTTCTTCAACAAGAAAGAAAGAAAGAGAGAGAGCGCGAGGGAAGAGAGAGAAAGAAAGAAAGAAAGAAAGAAAGAAAGAAAGAAAGAAAGAAAGAAAGAAAGAAAGAAAAAGAAAGAAAGAGGGAGAGAGAGAGAGAGGAAGAAAGGAAGGAAGGAAGGAAGGAAGGAAGGAAGGAAGGAAGGAAGGAAGGAAGGAAGAAAAGAAGAAAGAATCAGGAAGGGTGTCACCATCTTTTGCAAACCACAACTTAGACTTTCTTGAGTTAGACTGGCAAAACACACAACACACCTAATACACACACACAATTTACAGAGTTATACCAAATTACAGAGCTCTGTGCAATAAAAATGCAAATGTACTTTAGCTGGAGTTTGGTGTTCATTATAACTTAGAAGATGTGAAAATAAACCTGATCATTTACGTGTTCATCAGGTAATTACTCTTGAGAAGAGAGACTGTGGAAGAAATCAGATGAATAGCCAGGCCACACTACAGTTGGTTAATTGTTGGAGGTATTTGAGTTTTTCAGTTAAATATTATTTAGAGCATGGGGATTTTCTTCTTCAACAAGAAAGAAAGAAAGAGAGAGAGCGCGAGGGAAGAGAGAGAAAGAAAGAAAGAAAGAAAGAAAGAAAGAAAGAAAGAAAAAGAAAGAAAGAGGGAGAGAGAGAGAGAGAGGAAGGAAGGAAGGAAAGAGGGCTTCCCTGGTGGTGCAGTGGTTAAGTATCTGCCTGCCAATGCAGGGGGCACAGGTTCAAGCTCTGATCTGGGAAGATCCCACATGCCGCAGAGCAACTAAGCCCATGAGCCACAACTACTGATCCTGTGCTCTAGAGCCCACGAGTCACAACTACTGAGCCCGTGTGCCACAACTACTGAAGTCCGCATGCCTAGAGCCTCTGCTCCACAACAAGAGAAGCCACCTCAGTGAGAAGCCCGCGCACCACAACGAAGAGTAATCCCCACTCACCACAGCTAGAGAAAGCCCACGCACAGCAATGAGGACCCAACCAAAATAAATAAATTAATTAAATAAATTTAAAAAATTTAAAATAATTTTTTAGCAGCCAAAAATAAATAAATAAATAAAATAAATTTTAAAAAAAGAAAGAAAGAAAGAAAGGTGGGAGGGAGGGAGGGAGGGAACAGAACAAATCCACAAAGTTTTCTGGAGTGGCATGCCTTTTCCACGATTCATTGGCTTGCCTGTGGAACTCCTGTACATGGGTTCAAGTTTTCTGTAGCTTCTGCCATGGGCACCATCAAAATGAGAACAATTCCTTGCCAATTTGCCTTGAAAAATAAAAACACGTTTCCTGGGTCTCTCTCAGACAGGTTTAGCCACAAAAATACATGCAACAAACAAGCAACAACAAAACAAGTGTAATTTACTCTTAACAAATTTCCTCTTGCATTAAGGAATATAAGATGGGCCTTAAATATATCTTCTCGTGTTCACTGCAGGGCTCCACATCCAGAGAAAGCAGATGGTCTGCATGCGTTTGTAGGAGATCCACGTTGAATCAGGAACATTTTCAAGTATTATGACAAAAGTGTTCTTGCCGTATCATCTCAGGAATGACATCCAAGTCATTTCTTTTGAACAATTTTTTAAAATATTAAGTAGGAGCAAATCAATCAAGGGTTGGGTGTTTTTTTTTTTTTCAGTGTTAACACGAGTCATTTTGACATTAAAGTTAGTAGATATTGATCTGAAAGTCTACATAGCCTTTATGCCCTGATCAGTTTTAGATCTTTCTAGGTAAAGGAAATCAACACATGCTTTGGCAAGAATCCCTCTAGCAATGCCATAGGCCACTGTGTCTGGGTCCCACACAGACCCAGATATATAAAACCTGAACCTAAATGCCCACATGGAGACTCCAAACCAATTATTTCCCTACCCAGGAAAAATTGTTGTCAGGGACTTGATTGCGTATGAAAGGAATGTTGTTTTGTTTCAGAACCACAGATTTCCGACAAGATAGAGCACGAGCTTTCTGAAAGGAGAGATATTTTTGTTTTTTTCTCACCAACATGCTCAGACATAGCTTTCCTTTCAGCTAATTAAGCTGTTTTAAAGCAAACTGGTCAAGCAATGACATCTTAGTGGGGAGCCTTGGAGTCAATTGCATGATATAGAAGGCAGGACACTTATAGGGTGACTTCTGCTATTGTTTTCTTTGGCTGAATGTTTTCTACTTGGTCAGTGCTGCCAGAGTGACCCCACACAATTGGGAGAATGTAAAGCCACTGGCCTCAAGAGATGCCATTAAGAAGGCAACCACAGAATAAGATTTCATGGTCAGAAGCCGAACTTACTCTCTCCTACCAAGTCCTGATGCTTACAATATTTTATGTGTATGTTTTCTTCCTGTCATTAACATACTGTTAAAACAGCTAAATAAAATGTGAACAAAGCCATTGGGAATTGCTTTAAATCATTATTCCTGTGTCAATGTAAAACGCACAGGCTTTTTCATAAAAGAAGTATTTGAGAATAAAGTCAATTTCTAGATTAATGATGGTTCCTTTAAGAGAAGGTGTGCAATACCTAGAGCAAAGTTTCTCTTGGCTAAATACACAGTATGGATGATGGACTATCTCCCCTGTCAAATATTTTTGTGAACAGGGTATAACACCCGCTGTTGAAATGGGCAAACATAAATTTGGTGTTTTAACACCTGCCAGGATGACGCACATTTTCCCATGCTGCAAGAAAAGAGAAAAAATTAAATTTTCTATAAATAATCATAAGTTTGTTGAAAGTGCTTCTCCTTTGTATTTCTTACACTGAATCAGTCAGTAGGCTGGAAATAGGTCTTTTAAAACTCTGACAATGTTAGAGCAGTTTTTTTTCACTAATAGCAAATGATTCATTATTTCTTGCCAATTAGCAGGATGTTGTTACTAAACAATATGATTCTGGACCTAATTACAGTGAAAACCGTGTTAAGATAAGTGTCTTCCTAGAGAGGTCAGGTGCCATCTGTTTAGATAGGAGACCTGTGACAAAAGGAACTGGAGAAACCAGTTAAAAAGAGAAGGAAGAATGATGACCTAGTTACCTTACAATTCTTCACAAGAGATGTCATACTTAAGTCAATATTTATTTAAGGGGGATCCTGGGTTTTCCTTTGACTTTTAAACACCAATGATACTAAAAATAAGTAATCCATAAAAACAGAACGTCTTGATAGTAAGGAAAGGGGGACATGATCACCAACACTCACGAGGTGTCTATTATTGAGAGGAAGGTTACTGAGAACAGTATTATTTGAGAGCATTGTTGCTTCGTGATTAAAAGAGAAACCTCGGGAACCAAATTGCCCAGGTTCACGTTCCTGCTTCACCACTTCTCGCTGTGAAGCCTTAGGCAGGGTATATAACCTCTCTGTTCTTCAGTTTTCAAACCTGAGAAGGGAGGCTGATAATATACTACCCCATGGGGACTTTTGTGAGCATTAATGAGTTAAGTGGCACATGAGTCACGCTGTAAGTATTGGTAACTACGATTGCTTTGTGCCAGCATTATGTTAAGTGTTTCACGTTATTACTCATAATCTTTACAGAAATTCTATAAGGACTAGATCATCCTCTCTTTTGTAAGGCTGAGAAAGCTAAAATTCATAGAACCTACTGAATTGCTCTACCGTCACTGACCACAGGTTTTAACCCGATTCACCAGACTCCAAAGTCTGTATTATTCCATATCTTATTGCTTCTCAAATAAACATCATCGCAGATATTTTGGTCTGTTTGATTGTGAAAATGTAGAAAAGTAGGAAATAAACACTCAAAATTCTGTCTTCATGGAGCTGCACTTGACATTTTGATAGATTGTCTTTTTTTACATATATAAAGTGTTACACAGCATGCATCGTTTTTGTACAACACAAGCATCCTTTTATCTGTAAAGGAATAACTTGGCCATATCTATACAGCCATGCTGTGGAAAGGTATAGCCCAAAGATGAAGCTGCTATGGAACCATAAAAAGTACAGGAAAATAAAGAATTCGAGTGATTTCTAACGAACTACTGCCACTTTCCAGCAGTGTAAGATAATATCTGGTCCCGGAAGGAGGTGGCTCTGGCATGACACTGGTCCACATCGTGCGCTGGCTCCAGTTCTCCATCCCCAGTCCTGGGCTCCCATGATTGAGCCAACAGCGCCTGGCAGAGGAGGACCAGCCAGGCCCCTGCCCTGCCTCGATGTGGTGCTCGTACCACATTCCACCAGAAACGCTGCTCAGGTGAGTCGGGCAGAGGAAAGAAGATGGTGGTTAGAACTGGGTAGCCCTGGGGACAGATTCCACTTCTGCCATTGTCTAGCTATCATGTGACTTTCTTGTCTGAGTCAGTTTTCGCCTCAAAAATTTGGAATAATAGGGCTTCCCTGGTGGCGCAGTGGTTGAGAGTCCGCCTGCCGATGCAGGGGACACTGGTTCGTGCCCCTGTCTGGGAAGATCCCACATGCTGCGGAGCGGCTGGGCCCGTGAGCCGTGGCCGCTGAGCCTGTGCGTCCGGAGCCTGTGCTCCACAATGGGAGAGGCCACAACAGTGAGAGGCCCGCATACAGCAAAAAAAAAAAAAAAAAATTTGGAATAATAAATTTGGTTGTGAGGATCAGAAAAAAAAGTGCATGAAATACTTTGAGTGCCGACTATACCTTTCCAGGTGCTGCACTTGAGGTCCCTGCCCTCACCCACTGTTCAGGTGACCCTGGGATCTATTTGTCGCTGGAGAACAGTGCCATCTCCAAGTTTAGGGGCCGTGGGTCATATTTCTGCTACAGGTGCCTCAATCTGGCAAGTAATTCAAGTCTATAGAGACGGTCAAACTGACAAATGAGGTATTTTAAAATTTTTTATTTCAATAGAGCTGACTTATAATGTGTTAGTTTCAGGTATACAGTAAAGTGATTCCGATATATATATATATATATATGCTCTCTTTGTTAGATTCTTTTCCATTATAGGTTATTACAAGATATTGAGTAGAGTTTCCTGTGCTATACAGTAGGTCCTTGTTGGTTATCTATTTTATGTATTGTAGTCTGTATATTTTAATGAAGTAGCTGCTAAGATAATGATGTCTGAGTCAAGGAGTAGAATAAAGGAAATTTTGACTTTAGAAAATTAAACACAGAAAGCCTTGTGTGCATAGAAGCTATCAAACAACTCAAAGAATCAGGGATTGTTGCTCAATCGTCATTCGGTTGAGTCAGGGAAGATAGAAGGTAAGAAGAATCCCACTACTGAGTGATTGAAAGATTTCTAATGTTCTTAAGTATAGCCGACACAATATTTTTGGGTGTAAGAAATGCTTACTTGTGGAAAGATTGGGAAACATAAGAAGGTTAAAGCTCCCAACACAATTTTCCCACATGTACGAGAACATCGAAATCGAACTTACAGCATGATGTCAGTGAAACGAAGAAAACATGTTGGTTCATGTGCAAACTTTCCCAAACTTTAATATTTTGAACACAAAGACAACCATCCTCACAATTCATGTTCTATAAATATTTGAAAGTCATAAGAAAAGGCTGAAAACCTGACAGAAGCCACTTTCTTTAGTGCAACACGTGGCTGGTTCAGTCCCTAAGGTTTCCTTTATGCTAAACTATGTACACATTAAAGTTTATAGCAGCTTTATTCATAATTGCCAAAATTTGGAAGCAACTGGCATGCCCTTCAATAGGTGAAGGGATAAGCAAATTGTGGTACATCCACACATTGCAATGTTATTTAGAGCTAAAAACAAAGGAGCTATCAAGCCGTGAAAAGGTATGGAAGAAATTTAAATGCATATTGCTACGTGAAAGAAGCCAATCTGAAAAGGCTACATACTGTATGTTTTCAACTGTATGACATTCTAGAAAAGGCAAAACTATGGAGACAGTAAAAAGATCAATGGTTGCCATGGGTTAGGGGGAGGAAGGGAAGTATGAACAGGTGAAGTATGAACAGGTGAAGCATAGAGAATGTTTAGAGCAGTGAAGCTATTTTTCTGTGCCACATTATAAGGGTAGATAAATGTCATTATACATTTGTCAAAACCCATAGAATGTACAACATAAACAGTGAACTCTCATGTAAACTATGGACTTAAGTTTTTTTTCATGTATAATAAAATTTTTTTTAAATGCCAAATCCATTTTTTTAGACTATCTGGGAGACTGACAGTATAGATGGAGAAGCTATGAAGACGTTCCATTCTATTTATGATAAAAAAATTATTTTTTGATTGATGAAGAAATATATGTCTTGGATCACATTATTTTTGATGAGATATTTCAAAGGAAGAAGAAGTGGCCTGGGGTTTAAGGCCACAGAAGAAAAGCTAACCTTGACATAATGTGACCAGTAGACATTCAACCATACCAGAATTTTTATTGGGATTGCTATTGTTTTTTGCTAACTCTCCAGTTACAGATTCTATAGGTTTTGAAAAATCTGCCCCAACTCTGTTTTTCCCAAGAGCCCTGTTATTTTTAGTATATATCCTGCCATTTGGGGGAACAGGAGGACTTTCAGGAACACATACATTGCATTTGAGCAGAAATACCTGTATTTCTTTGCTACAGTCACAATGCTAGAACCTTTCCTTCTTGTCTTTTGACTAAATTTCTTTCTCTACTGTTGAATCTTCCAGATAGCCTAATACTCTGAAAATATTAAATTGATGTATTTTTATCTTCTTTCCCATAATTCTCCAGCAGGAATTCTGTCACTATGGCCCCAGGAAAATGGGAAAACAATAGTTACTGTGAAAAAGAGGAAAGGAATATAACGTTGGAGAGAATTCCAATAAAACTAGAGGAAGAACCCATCCCTTTTGCCCGGTAGAATTATGGGAAGGAAGAGGAGAAACAGATGGCGAGACACGTGTATTCCAAGCTCTCCTCTAGAAGCAGGAGTTCTAGAAAAAAGAGCATGCTGGGCAGGTTGAAGAGAGGACACTACAGGTGGAGTCCAGTGAGTTCCAGGGATGACAAGGGGTTAGGAACAGAGGCTGTGCAGCTCACAGCCTAAGCCAGAAGCTACGGATGAAGGAAGTAGGAGAAGCTCGGTGGGGTCTGAAGTTCCAAGAGCCAAAGTAGCCTCTGTTAGTCAGGGAAGACCACTGGGTCATGACTGAACTGAGGGAGAGCAATCTCTGTGTTCATCAGGTTTCAGTCACAAACTGAGGGGAAAAGCAGCGGCCAAGGAACAAGGACTCCCATGAAGGAGAGAAGGAGGTCGGTGCAAGGACACCATTGCATCCACCAAAGCCCTGACAGGTAACAGAGATGGCACAGATGAAGGCTTTCAGCAAAGATGCTACTTCCAGAGGCATGGGCAGAGTTGAGGGAGCAACGATGGATGGCGAGGCACCCAGAGACTAGCAACTTCCTCCCCGTAAAGCTAAAAGGACCAGAGATGATAAACCAGAGCCCACTGAGAGCCCCATTTCAACATGAGGGCGAGTAAGCCCCTCTTCCTTAAGTACACAGATGCCATGTTGGAGAGGAGTACTAGGGGTTCCAAAATAGTGAATATTCACCTAAAGAGACTGAGTCACTTAGAGGAAGTCTTCAAATTATTGAAAACAGACTGAAGTTTGCTAAAATACTGTTTAGTTTTCTCTCTACCCGTCAGGTCATTGTAATGAAAATTAGATGAATTATTTTTTTAAAAAATCAAGAGGCATAAATAAATAAAGCTACATTTTCATTACACAATGTGAGGAAATTTGTGAATTGTCTCCACTTTGTACTATGCTCTCTACTTCCAAAAGTAACTGAGTTGACTTAAAGATGAAACATGGCAGAAATGTCCCAGTAGAGACAGAAGCAAGAGACTATTTCAGACTCCTGCTGTGAGCAAACAAATCTTAAACAATCATTGGTTGATAAATTATGGACATCTAAAATGGTAATATAGTACATTGTGTTACAGCCTTGGTTATTTAAAATAAAAATATGGAGTTATTTCAAGAAATGGAATAATTTCCAAAACTCAATACAAGTGATAATTATCACAAGGGATCTTCTATAAAGGACATTGAGCGACATGTGGGAAAAATCTCCCTTCAGGTTTTCTGAGATAATGAAACCATCTTCAAGCACGATATAAACTCTGGATGACTTCTCAGTTCCTGGCCTTCTGCTTTTGTCTCCTCCAAAATATTTTATATTACATCCTTGCTCCATGCCACACACCAGCTTCCTAATTTCTTCTGCACACATGATTATTTTTAGCCATGACCTCCAAGCCTTTCCTAGAGCACAAAGAACAGCTTGTAAGAATGTCCACTTCACGCCCAGACTCAGCATCTATTCTCACCCGGCTTCTTCCTGAATATTCCAAACATCTAAATGCGATTTTACGTGTCTTTGTCCAACACTTCCTCTCCTAACTTTAGTCATCCCAATACAAAATGCTTCCACAAACAACACGCCAAACATTTTCCAACCTCCCACCATAATCTTTAACTGGACTCTTCCATCAAAGCTCTTTTATAGCTGCCTTTTTTCCATATATATCTACAGGATAGAGGCTGTATCCGTTTTCACTATATATTTCTAATTTAGCAAAAGCTACACATTCAGGAGATGACCAAAAACTTTATTAAAATGGAGAAGAATATACTACTAACAAATCAGTTGGAGGAGAGTGTGTACTTTCTTGTCACATTTTAAAAAATTGTTGACATTCAAGGGAAAATAACTGAGTTTCAGCAGGCAATTTGCTTAAAGCGATGATCTTGTTTGTGTGTTTTTCTTTTTCTGCCATTTTGCCAAGTCTCATTTAAATATTAAATATGTGATTGCAATATTCCCCTCTCCCTCCAACACACACGCACGCACAGACACACACACTCAAACCAACAGCCTTTCTGAAAAAGATACCTTAAACCAGTGGGATTGAAAACCTGATTTAAGTGAGCTTTTAGTGAAAAGAGGCATTATTTGGAGACCTCATGCCTAATCATTGTTTGGTTTGCCGTAAGAACTTTGAAGGGTGACTCCTGGTACCGTTTCCTGGCCACTTGCTACTTTTCCTGTGTAGTTGCATGTTAAACATGATGACTTGCTGTATAGAAGCCATGTGTTGTCATAATGTAACATCATTAAACAAAGTGTTTAGAGCAGTTTTAGCTGAGCCAGAACATGAACAACAAAACCCGCCAATTACAGTGTCATTTTGATAGTTGTTAAGGTTTCAAATGTCTCCAACTTTTTCTGGTAGGCCATATTGAGCATGTCACAGTGAACATCTGAGATAACGATTTGCTAAGCAATGTGCAATTCTCGCTCCTTTTTTAATATCAGAGAAGAAAGAGTTCTTTATAATAATTTGGCTCAAATGTCTACACACATTGCTCCAGCGTCTGTAGCAGCATGTGTTTCTAGGATTGTTCTGGAAGAGAAAATGCAGAAACAGCAGGAAGCAGAAGATAAACAGGCAATCCGTGACTCATTAAAACCAGCATTGGTAGCCAACATTGTGTAGTGTGTGAAGACCCCAGATCCAACTCGCCTATAAACTTTTTTTACCAGCTGGACTTAGCATCTGTCAGAGTGTGGAAGGAGAGATAATCTGGTACAAATGATTTCAGTGTGTCACATTTATTAACCTGCCACCTTACATAACTCTGCTGATTGGGAACTCAGGGAAACGTCTGAGCAATGACACAGCTTATTGTTGGAATGTTACAACTTCAGTAATAAAGATGCAAGTTGCTATTTTACAAAAAAAAAAAAAAAAACTACAAAGACCATAGAGCAATTGGAAAATGATAATGAAGAAAAGTTAGAAGGCATTGCAATCTTGAGAAATGTACATGCCAGAAGAATAATTGAAATTCAGTTTGGATTTTGACCATCTTCAATTCTTTACATCAATTAGGCAGGAAAAGTATTTTATTTTTTAATAGTCGTCACATTTGTTAAACAGCTCCGATGTAAACAAATGCCAAACTGGGAGCATTACTGCGTCCTTTTCCAACTACTTACTGTTCTAAATGAATGATCCGCTTCTGTTGTTAAATCCGGACAATTGCTAGAATGGCATTTTCTGTTTCTTTAGCATTTTTACAACAGAACTGAAGGGAAAGTATAGGGAGCTTCATATAGAAACTGTGTCCATTTTTGTCTTAAACAGCTTTGACTTGGCTCTCCGCTCACTAAAGACAAAGAACATTACCAGAGAAGCCAAAATCACACAAGGTAACCTGTACCCTTTTCATTCCTGGGCTCTGATTGACCTCATTTTTGCCTTAAAGTTTGCTTAGGATTATTTGGTCAAGAGGAGAAAAACATCACAAGGCAATTTTCTATTTCTTATCCAGCACATGCCAGTAATTTCAAATTAATGGGGATATTTACTCTCTGGTACAAAATTTGCACATATCAGCTTATAAAATATGGATAAGCTGGTTTCCTATAACAAAATATAGCCCTGCCATTTCAAAAAATGAAAATTTCAGAGACTTTGGGAAAAAATCAGCTGAAGGAATGCTTCACATTTCGCCTATTATTTGTAGTTTTGAAACTTTATTGGTCCCCAATCTAATCTTTTCTGAGTATAAAAACATTAACATATGGTTTAACACAGCACAGGGCTGGAAAGTCCATATCCCAAATGCACATTGTGTGCAGGGTGACATTCACATTAAATATCATCCCTCAGGGTCTGTACTCCATTTTACCTGGGATTGGAGAGCCATGAAATCCCTGGAAAAGTTGTTCATGAGTCTGAACCAAATGGCGCACGGTGTACTGAGATGCTAACAGTGTATGCTTCTGCCAAAGGTTGTGGCTCAAATGTCTCTCTAAGTAACATTAAAAATCTGCTGCTTCATGCTTATGAATTTCAATATTTATAGCGTTCAATAAAACGGTCCACTGTCAGAGAAAGATGTGCCACTGTGCTCTCTCTGAACAGATGGACGGCAATATGGCACATTTACATGCACCAGCTGTGGAGCGCACAAATGGATGCTGGCCAGAGGCAGGGTACAGGCCCCACATCTGGAATTCGAACCGGCCGGCCTCGGTACCCATTGTAAAGTTTCCTTCCGCAGGATGTGCTCTGATTTAGAGCTGCTCACTTGTGTGCCTTAAACTTCATCAAGAGTCCTCATTAACACAAGAGACTAGAGGGAGGTGAGGGCCTGGATCTCCTCTGTTGGGCATCTGTTAGAATCTGTGAATGGCACTCTGTACTCAGTTTTAGACGCACCCAGGGGAAGATTCTCTCATGCATGATGCAATGTTCTCTACTTAACTGGTTTTATACCAAAAAAGAGGTTTTATTATAAACAGTGCTACTTTTTTTTTCCCACCACTTTTCTAAACAGGTCAGAAAATATACCCTCAGACAAAGAACAGTCCCTAGGATATTTAAAAATTTAGTAGAAATGTCTATTTTTTCTTAAGTCTCAAATGGAATGTTGTCTTATTTGGGGTTGACTGGTCTTAGTTCAAATGCATGGTAAGAAATGTCTGAAATTTGGCAAGCTCTTAGACTAGCTTTCTTCACTGTAGTATCACTATTCAAATCACCAAAACAATAATTTTGTGTCGTTTAGACAATTCAACTGACTTGATAGAAAGATAAACTGCTTCCAACAGATTTCAAATATGAACAAGAAATGATGTGTTACATTAAAAAGTACTCTTGAGTAACATTCTAGTTTCACTTTCAGAAAGTATTTTCCCTTTAGAGAATATTCTACTCTCGTTCTTTCTTTCTGTAAAATACTTCTTTCCACATTTTTTCAATTATTCACTTTAAAATTTATTTGGTCTTCCATGGTCCAATCTCTTGAAAAGTGGTGGTTCATTTATATCCTCATAAACTGATGACTCCTTTTCTATGACCATTTCTCACAGCTACTCCAACCTCCTCTCCCTCCCAAGAGAAACACAGATATTTTAAGCAAGTGAGCCAATGCAACTAGTCACCAATTGGGGTATGCTAACTTAAGCATGTAATTTATAGATATTTTAGGGCCTTTTCATTGGGCAATCATCTCCTTTAAAATCTAAAAATAAAATTGCATTTATGCTATTTGGCCTCAATCTTTAAAAAGAAAATTTTGGTTATAGCTGTCAAAGAAGGTCTAGGGGATGGCTGATTTCTACAACAAAAAACTGACAACTTAAAATACTCTGATTGATTAATTGATGGATGATTCATTGAATGGTATAGTGCGTTAGTACTTAATGAATGACTGAATGTCTGGTGAAGACATAGCAGCTAAAGCAATAATTGTTTACGTAAGACAGTAAACACATGACTATGACTTGACTCATGTGGCACAGTGTCTAAACACAGAACCATCTATAAAGAAAGAAGGTGTATATATGTCAATCCCAACCTCCCCATTCATCCCACCCCACCTTTCCCCCCTTGGTGTCCATACATTTGTTTGCTACGTCTGCGTCTCTCTCTCTGCTTTGCAAATAGGTTCACCTGTATCATTTTTCTAATTCCACATGTATGCGTTAATATATGATATGTTTTTCTCTTTCTGACTTATTTCACTCCGTATGACAGTCTCTAGGTCCATCCATATCTCTGCAAATGGCACAATTTCGTTCCTTCTTATGGGTGAGTAATATTCCATTTTATATATGTACCGCATCTTCGTTATCCATTCCTCTGACCTAGATGGGAAGGAAATCCGGGAGGGAGGAGATATATGTGTACGTATGGCTGATTTACTTTGCTGTACAGCAGAAACTAACACAACATCGTAAAGCAACTGTGCTCCAATAAAAAATTAAAAAAAAAAAAAAGAGGGTGAAGTGGTGAAAAGGAAATGAACCACACTGTACATTGTAGTGATAAGAGGTTAGGAACTATTAAAAGGTGAGGAGTGTTTGGGTAACGAAGAATGAACCCAAACTGGCAATCCAGCATAATATGCGTGATCACAGCAGTTTCAGAGAATTTTAATTTTTCTCTTATTTTCAACTACAGTTCAACTTTTCATTGGCAGTTCAACATCCCAAAGATATCTCTTCCTTACTTCAACAGAAAATGTCAATATTTAGACCATCCCACACCCTCTCTTACAACTGCATGGATTGTGAATGAAATGTGTGATACCTCTGAATGGAAATATGGTCTTCCAGCGAAGGGGTGTATAGAAAACAAAGCACATGTGAAGCAAAGTGCAACTAACATAATATGAACATTCCCAACTGGCCATCTCTATCCACAGTAGCCACCTCTTTTCCATTGTGACTGACACAAGCTTTACCAACACAAATAATCCCATCTCTGTGTGTCCATCAGGCAGGCAGAGTTCCAGCACAGTGTTGTCTGGCTCAATGTGTGCTCGTCACGGATTGCTGAATTCACAACTTTTCCCATCTTGTAGAAGACTTCCACTCCACTGCTCCTGACAAGAGACAAATCTATTTATGCATCCTGTTTCTGGTTTTGAAATGCAGGAAGATAAGTTTTCCTGTGATATTTTTAAAAATTAAATTAAGAAGGCAATACTTTAAATGGCTATAAAGGACGGCACAGTTCCATGAACCTGTATAAAAGCAATGGTAAAACGTCTGGTAGAATGTACTTATTCTTAGCTTAAAAGAAAATGTGTAGCTGTGAGTGTGTATGCATGTGCACGTGTCTTTTTAGGGAACCTTAATATACAAAAGAGTTACAAAAAAAGAGACGCATCTTGTTTAATAATTTGTGATGTTAATTTTAAGTTTGGCAGGCAATGAAAGTGAAGAAGATGTCCAGAGGATTTTCTTTGTTAGTGTTTGTTTCAAATTCCTAAACTCCTAAAGATGAGAAGGAATTACAAATTTTGAAAAGGAGAAAACTAGGATAAACCTTGTGGTATTAAATTAGAATTGGAATTAGTATAAATGTATGGTTTCAAAATATATACATAGGGATAGAAATAAATATAGATATAAAAGTATCTGTATGCACATACTCATACATTCATACATTCCCTAACTCTGTCTACTGAGAGGGCCTAGGACTCAACAATAGCCCAATAGCAATGAGCATACCTAACACCCTGAACTTGGCTTCTAATTCCATTCTCCACTAAAAGAAGCCAGGGCTCCTTGGAGAGATCAGTGATTCCAGGGCTGGGGCAAGGAAAGGACTAGATGAGCCTGGACTATCGTGTACCAGAAAGCAGGAAGCACTCAAAGAATCATGGGGGCATATGAAAAAGACACAGGAGCCAACTTAATGGAGCTCCCACTGGCCAAACTGGGGACAATTTGAGTATCAGAATGAACAATGACCATAACATATTAAAACATTGAATAAAATAGAAAATCACAAAAACATATGGACAGAAATAAATGAATACATTTGAAATTTGTAAGGGGCAAGATAATATCCCTCACTAAATATTTATTCATTATAAAGAGGGACAAGATTAACTTTACAGTTGAGGAGACTGGCCAACATCACCCAAATCAAAGTGAACCTCATCAGTGATGGGACAAATTGAAATCATGCATTTTGATGGGAAGAGTCAGCATCACTTCTCCGCTATTCGTGTCTAACATGCATCACCTGAATCTAATAATAAGGAAGCATCAGACTAATCCAGACTGAAGGATGTTCTACAAAATCAATGGCCTGTAAGCTTCAAAAGTGTCAAGGTCATAAAAGGGAAGGAAATACTGAGGAATTGTTCCAGGCTAACAGAGACTAAAGAGATATGACAACTAAGTGCAAGATGTGATTCTAAACAGGTATAATTTGCAAGAGACATTTTTTAGGCAAGAGTGAAACTTGAATGGCGTCTTGAATGTATCCATGTTAACCAACAGATTCTGATGGCTGTATTGCATCTGTGTTGAAGAATGTTCTTCCTTAAAGGAAATTCACGCTAAAGTATTCAAGGATGATGGATCATTAGGTGGGCAACTTACTCTAAATGATTCAGGGGAAAAAAAAGTTCTTTATTCTGGGTTTCCAACTTGTCTGTAGTTTTTTTTTCAAAGTCAAACAAAAGATTTTAATACCTATTCCTGAGCCTCACCTCTGGAGAGTCTGGTTCCATTTGAGGTGAGATCCAGGCATGTGCATCTTCTAAAAGCTCCCCGGGTGTTTGCATTGTGCAGCCAGTGTTGAGACCTATCAGTCTAAACGCTACACAAACCCTCTCGCTTTACAGAAGAGTGAACAGAATTCAGATGGCAGGTCAAAGGTTGTGCACCTGGCAGAACAGACTCCAGAACTCAGGACTTCAGATTTCCAGTTGATTCACTCATTCATTTTATTGATATTATACTCACAGGGCCCTGTCCTGGCTATTTTGGGAAAAAAAAAAAAAAAAAAAAAAAAAAAAAAACCCAGTAAAACATATGTGCTTGTGATAGTAATAATGCCTTCTCTTATATAACATTTTATTGCTTGTAAAATGTTTTTACGTTTCTTTTGGTTGTCAGAGCAATTCACTTGAGTACCATTACCTCAGTTTTACAGACAAGGAAACCAAGATTACAATGAGTGAGTGACATCCTGTGTCAGGACCAGGACCCAGGTCTGCTGACACCTAGACCAGGATTTTTCTGCCACACTCCACTAGTTTAATAAATGACAGCAAATGTTAAATGTCAAGTGAGTAATAAAGAGCCGTAAGCATTCTGGGAACAGACAAGAACTTGAGGTCACTCCAGATGCCATTTTAATTGGTGGATACCCATTTTGACTCCTCTCTGCTTGCCCTTTGTCACCTGAAATTAATCTTGGAAAAGGTGATAAACTGGTGGGGACCAAAAGCATCAGAAGAGTGAGGAGAAAGGAAATGACTGGTTCCACTCCTCTTGATTCCTTAATTACTTGATAGCAAACAAGAGTTTTCTCTGTTCTGGCCAGAAAAACATTGTGGGGCATTTCTTCAACTTTTTGCCAGAGAAAACACTAAAAATAGTTGAGGAAATTTATGCTTAGTTTCTATTCGACAGATCCTACAAAGAAATATCTTAAGTAAATTGTTCATTTTAATTAGAAATAAAAGGATAGATATTATAAAAGTTACAAGAAAGCAAGTGTGAGTCATATTTGACAAACATTAGTGTAGATGCTAGGCATTTTGCAACAGGGAGTTGCCCACTTGGAAGAATTCCTCCTCCTTGAGGGACACAGTCAGCTCTCAATTGCATATGGTAATGGCGGAGAACAGTGATGTAGACTGGCCACAGATTGTTTCTATTTTGGCTTTAAAAAATATTTTTGTAATTTTCTTTAAGAGGGGCATTCTAGAAGGTATTCCTTGGAGTAATGCTGAGCTGCTGTTAGCTAAGAGATCCCAAAATACAGTGATTCCAAAAAGGTAGAAGCTTATTTCTCTTTCATAACACTTCTGCAGTGAGTGGTCCAGGTCTGTGGGACGTCCCTGCTCCCAACAGGTTTCAGACACTCAGCATCCTCCACATCACTTTGTCGCCCCTAGGGCATAGTTATCATGGTTGAAGCTGGGTCACCACCAAGCCTGGATTCAGCCAGTAAGAAAGGGAAAGAGGAGGTGGAAGAAGCAACCCCATTCCTAAAGCTCCAGGCCCAAGGAAGACACGCGTCTCATCCTCTCACATTCTACCAGGGAGAACTTGGTCACATCTAACTGCAAAGGAGACTGGGAAATGCAGTCCCTAGCTACGCAGTCATGTACCCAGGGAAAAGGTGGAAGGGGTTTGAAGAGCTAACCAGCAGTCTGCATCACGTTGATATTATTGGAAATCATAATTCAATGCGTATACTTTAAACAGTTTAGGAAGCTGCAAAGGAAAGATCTCGAAGAAGCTATTAAACAGCCCGGTTTCTTTACTGCCTTCTAGGGAAGAGATTACATTCCTCTAAAACTTAAAGGAAGTGATCAAGTCTGATGTACAAATAATTCACCATTTTGCGGCCCAACTCAAGACTTAATAACATCAATGACATCATTAAGATCTAAGAAGTCATATCTGACCTACCCCAGATCACACACTGGCATCCTGAAGAATGAAGGAAGCTCTCTGACATAGTTCGTTAGTACGGCACAACGTATAACTTCTCCTGAGCAATAAAAAAAAGAAAATTCTGACCAAAATACAAGACCGTCATTTCCACCTTGCAGCTGGAGCAGGCGCTAGGCTCACTGGAATCTCCAACACAATTTCCTATCTTGCACCCACAGTACTCTAGCCTGGCCATTCAACACATTGAGTTTTTACACAATGGATCATACACAATGTAACCAACCCACTCAGATCTAGGGTTCAGCTTCAGCTGTGATGGCAAGAAACTCTGTTGTAGGCAATAGGGAAGTAGGGTGGTTACCCTCAACAGGACTTACCCTTTCACAGGTTTACCTCCTCTTCACTGTTAACTGTGGATTTCTCTTTCATTTAATTTTTCTAACTAGTTTTTACTTTACTCTTTGATACTCTTTACTATAATCTCTACTAAGTACTGAGTCGTCAGTTTAGATAAAAACCTAGATTCACTGAGACTGGTACTTTCCATCAATATTAAAGGTGACAACTGTATCCCTTGCAGAAAAACATGAAGTAAAATTAGGGAAATTGAACGTTTTTCTAGCTTCCCCAAATCATTTTTTAACATGCAGTCTCATTGATTCATTAAAATTAAAGCTTACCTGATAAATTCTCATAACATCAAATGACAGAACACTGCTTCAGCAAAACCACAAAAATACACTCATAAGCCAAAGGTAAATTGTTTGTGGTTCTTAAGTCTCACTGGCCCTTATTATTATAGATTGCAATCAGCCAGAAGAAAAAAACCCCATAATCATCACGCTCTCATATGAATCGGCATTACCATGTATTATCAACATAGAACTAGAAATAAGGTTTTCAGGCGTGATTCAAACTTAGCACGATTAGAGGAATCATTAAGTAATAATTTATGTATCTGATGAGTTTAGTGTTATGAGCATGAAGAATCTTCAGACGCACAGATAAAATGTTGAAAAGCACGGACAGGGAACACACATTATTTGGAAATACATTTTAAAATATTTTTGCTGTTAGAAAAATTCAAGGAAGTTTTAAAACTCTTTAAAAATAAATTCACTGAAAAAAATGAATTCACAATGAAACTTGGATAAAGAAAGAATAGAGATTGGAAATCCTGCCATAAGAATAAATATTGGCCAGGCGGGAAACAGACCAATCTGTGTGCCTCAAAAGGCAAGCTTTTCCTTTTCTTTATTGTTTCTTTCCTTTGCTGTCATTTTCTGTAAATAATTTCTTTATCCAATTTTCCTCTGAGTGAAGCGACAGATTGGACTGTAACTTAAATCAATCGTCTGGGCCAAAAAGTCGTAATCTGGGCCAAATCCTTTGAAAATGTACCATATGCATCAATTCTCCAGAACTCAGTTCAGACTCCACTGGTTAAAAATTATGTTATACGGAGTACTGGTTCTCTGCTCTCCCTAGACTGTCAGAACCCATCCTTTGCCCTTATAAATTTGAGCTGGTGTCTGGTTTTGTTTGGGAAGAGAAAGAAATAATATAACAAAAAACACACAGGGGAAATCCAACACAGCCATCATTAATGTGCTAAATTATTTCTAATATCTATCACCCTCCTAAGTCCACGACGACACTTGCTTTGCATAGCAGTAAAGCTGTCTTTATCTCCTGAGATGCAGCAGAGGGATGGCATTTGCATTTGACGTCTGCTGATAGAAACGAAACATTAAAATGCTCTTTGGCAAGTCGGCGAAAGCGCAGAGCGAAGGCTTCTTTTTTAGATGTAGTTCCTTACAGAGTCTCCTTAAGAGTGCTCAGTAGGGTGTGACCATATTGCTCCCCGCGGTCATCATATGGTTTGCCCACGCAGCCGCCGAATTGTTTTGTGGATGTGAAATATTGTATGTTACCCCGAGAGCCATGGAGCCAGTGGAGCCAGGAACTGTTGTCGAGACTGACAGTTACATTGTGCTCCTGAATAGTGAAACGGCAGAATCAAAAACACAAATGGACCCAGACAGAATGTCCTGACCTTAAGAAAAAGCCTGATTGGATATGGTGTAAACTTGCCTTCATGTCCCTCCATAATCCATTACACCTTTCTCAGCTCACTTTCTGGGGGTGGGGTGGGGGGTGCTGCTCATACATGAGCTTCTCTTAAATTCTTTATGTGAAATTATTTATGGGGGGTTGGGGGAAGCCCAGGAGCACTGCAGTAAGTAGCTACCTCCCCCCATAGAATTTATTCTTTGTAGTTATTTTATATTAACACAGTTCAAAGACAACATTAATGACAAATCGTGTTATTTTCATTAATCTAAACATATTGATATTTATGACTGTACTTAAAAAATGAAGACAGACGCCCAGATACGGGAATGGATGTATAATCAGTGCTTCCAAGTAAATATCATTTAATTATCTTTAAATTCAGAAATTACTGCTTGCAATCACTATTCACTGCATTGCCAGCATCTTCAAAGGATCTAACTAGAAAATGGCAACTGTGCAGAAGTGTGGAAAGTGTGTAATTTCTCATTCCTCTCTATAATTTTTTCTATTGATTAAGGTTGTAAAATAATGTTTTTTTGTGGTAAAACTTATTAATTGCTTGATAAGTGTTGATACAACTTATTCTCTTTCACTTTATATATGAGACTCTTAATTGTCACCATTTATAAGGTTGATGCCGTTCATGTGTGAAGATATATGTTATGAAATCCAGGGTCCTACACAATCTGATGCAAGTGAGTTGAGACAAAAGTGTTAGAGCACAACTGAGATAATTAACATTACCCATTAATAGTTTAAACTACAGATTTATTTCTGCAACGTTAGAGGGGCAGAGTGAATTTTGACCATTAGGAAAAATTGAATTCCAATACCCAAATAAAATTGTCCAGACGCACGTTTGCAGAAGAAAAACAAAGTTCTTTATTCTTACTAGAAGATAGACTTTTTTTTTTTTGCATTTATTTTCTAATAATGTTTCCACTTAGAACAACCCTGCGGACACACAGCAGCTTTTTTAAGGCTTTTCTCTGTTTTACTCTTCCTCTCTCCTATTCTTTTCCTGATTTCTAGGCTGCCTTTCTGCTAACAAAATCTCCTTCATAAGTTAATATATTTGATTTCAATTGTTTCTTACTGTATAAACATTTATCACTAGTAGATTTTATGTTTTGAAATATTGATAAGATTATATTACACGTACAGGTATATTTAATCTGTCTCAACAGATACAGGGACTTAACATCTCATCATATTTTTTTAACTCTGAACTTCTAAAAGTCTGATGACTCCACTGGTATTTCTTGCATCTCTTTTGTAAGAGAGGAAAGCATCATCTAATTCAATTAGCATGCTTAAGAATGGGTTTGGTTTTGTGCTCCCTTAAAGTCAACTAAATGGATGCATGGCATGCCTTTATTTCAAAAATAAAGCTGAACAATTAAATCCCATGTCTCTTTGCTCAGCTTTTGTTTCCCACTTGCTGCCTTGGGATGTAATGGTAACGAAGTCAGTTCACATCAAGCACTGTAGTAACAGGCATGGCGGAATTCCTTGTTTTTGCTCAATCAGTCTGTGTTCAAACTATCAGTTTGATTTATTTGTCCACATTGACCCTTATTCACCACTTAATTATCCTCGTATAATGTTTCAAGAGGCTCCTGACACAAGGAGGAAGACAATTGCCGATGTTCTGGGAGAAAACTGTTGACCTGATGGGCCCAGATGAAGCCCATGGGTCGAAGGTTGTTTGCTTTTGGAAGAAGCCACGTCTCATGCCTGAGGGCTGCGGCCAGAGCCACTCGCCGTGGGTGCCAACGGCTGTCCGGTCAAGCTGTGAATCAGCTTCTCAGAGTACGCTGACCATCACCCCAGGATGCTCCCAGCATCTCACTCCATCAGTCTCTCCAAATTCCCTGATATGCTTGGGTTAGTATTAGAGCGAAGACACAAAACAAAATACTCTCAAACACACACACTGCACCTCAATGTCAGCAACATGTATGGTTACTGTTGTGAGTGGAAATACGTCTTCTCACTTTATGTTTAAACAGCAGGGATTTCAGAATCATAGATGTGAAATCAGAAATATTACAAACATTGAATGCTTCGTATTGTGGTTGATCTCTAAGCCCTTGCTGACAAATCATAGGAGTTATTACTTTATTAAAAAGCAAACCGATATCTGTCTTTTACATTTTGCCAGAAATACCATAGACAGTGAGAAGTTTAATCTGAAAATAAGGAAATTCAGTCAGAACTTTTGAAGTTGGACAACTCTTCTATATCCATAGCCACTAAAATTCAAATGTAATAAAATAAATGATAGTTGAAAACACAGACAACAAATATCAAAATTTATAGAAAAATGGCATATATAAATATAAAAGTGTAATTTTACATTTATGAAGTGGTTTTCTATAAAAATTTGAAATTCTTTTCGGGCAAGTTGAGCCCATATTTCACTTGGCTCCATTGTGGCATACATAAACAGTTTTTACAACACCCTCCAACCTCGGTTTGTCATTTTAATTTTTCACACATTTTTCTCTCTTGCTTGGTATGTTCTCCATCTTATTAAATTTTGGTTTCCACAGTTGCCAATATAAACTGACAGCATAATTGTTTTTCATAAATTAAAAAGGTTCATAAATGCAGTTTGAACCTAATATTAGAAAGTCGCTCAGGAATTCATGATCTAACACAGCCTCCATTTGTTGGTGATTTTTATCCTTTTGTGTCTAGGCCTTTCTTTCTCTGTAATGGGTATATGATGACAAATGTTGCCACACAGAAATGATATCATAGAAAATAGATAAATTCCAGGCAGCATTTTCAAAATGAAAATCACCAAATATTTCTAAAAGCTACTTGGTAGGACTTTTTATTGTTATGGCTAAAACCAAAACCTGGGGAAGTATTTTCAAAAGCCCCTGTAACCAGAATGAAAACCATCAGAATAGACTCTTGCACATCCCACAACCCTGAACCCTCACCCCTTCCACCTGAGGAGGTCTGAAATACCAGCAGAGACAATCTGGTGGCCGATTACCTTCTAGCTGATTCTGAGCAGAGGCGCTGTGGTTCTGGAGACCTGTGTGGTCATGAACATTCCACCCAGACTTGGCAGTAACAGCTTCCTTATTAGCGAGGGCTTTCTTCCATGTGAGGTTTGAATTCAGGTTCCCAGGAGCCCCTGTGGTGTTCAAGAGGTACACATCTGAGTGCATATACTTTGGGGCGGGCATACCAGTGAGTTGCAGCCTGGGACACCGAGCTTTGACCATGGTGGATTCACATTTTCTGCCTGAAATTTTTCTCTAAGACAAAGGATTTCATGGATTTTAATGAGGTTTTTTGTTTGTTTAAAAGAAACTCTAGATATAGAAGCTTTCCACCTCTGGGATTACGTAAGTCTAGAAATAAAATTGTGCTTCTAAAGAGCTGAAGGAATGAAAAAGACAAAGTGGATGGGCAGAAGGAAAACTTCAGGTGGAAAACATGGCCATTTTGTCCTTCAGATCACTGCACCATCCTTCCAGTGGGTTCTGTCATTTGCTGCTGGAGAAATCATTCCACCTATTCCTCTGGCCTCAGACACATGGGGCTGTGATGAGGCCCCATAAGAAAGCCAGTGGGTACGTGAGGAGGCGTCCAGCAGGGGATTGTTGCAACGTGGAATCCTGCTTCTGTCTCTGCTCTGGGTTTGGACTCCAATACCAAGACATTTTCGTATCATGCTCCAACAGAAATGATTGAAATACAAATTTCCCTGAGAAAAATACAGCTATCTTAAAAAAAATTTTTTTTTCTTGTTTTATCTCATTTTTCTATTCTGAGTTTCTTTCTTTTTTTTTTCTTTTTTTTCTTTTTTAAAGATTTTTTTAAATTTTATTTATTTATTTATTTGGCTGTGCCAGGTCTTAGTTGCGGCATGTGAGATCTAGTTCCCTGACCAAGGATCGAACCCAGGCCCCCTGCATTGGGAGCACGGAGTCTTAACCACTGGACCATCAGGGAAATCCCCTGAGTTCCTTTCTACCTGAAAATATTTTTTTAATCTGAAAAATAATTTGCTTTCAACTCTTATAGCTACTTGTACCCGTTTCCTTCAAAAACAGGTATGTCAAAAGTCCACCACCAACAGCTCAAAGATTCTCTGACAGACCTACTTTTGCTTCTGTCAGCTTCACACTGCTAGTGATTAAAAATAGAACACAGGGGCTTCCCTGGTGGCGCAGTGGTTGAGAGTCCGCCTGCCAATGCAGGGGACACGGGTTCGTGCCCCGGTCTGGGAAGATCCCACGTGCCGCGGAGCGGCTGGGCCCGTGAGCCATGACCGCTGAGCCTGTGCATCCGGAGCCTGTGCTCCGCAGCAGGAGAGGCCACAACAGTGAGACGCTCACGTACCGCAAAACAAACAAAAAACAGAACACAAATATAAAAGTAACCAACGGGAGAAGGAGTAGGCAGGAGCCACAGAAAGGCGCACATATTTTTGCAAAAATGCTTGACTAATTCCCGTCAGCATGATCTTCCCAAATAATTGAATAGTATGAACCTTAGCGAGAAGAAGGAATGGGACTCCGACAATAATTCTAAACGTACCAGAGTATTTTGGATTATTAAAGACAAGGTTAACACTTTGCTCCATTTGTCTTTTGATGGAATAAAATTTCAACAGACTATTTCTTGGCCCTCCCTAGGACGAGTGAATAAATAATAACAGAAAAATTGCCTGGTTTCAGGAACCGTGTGAAATGCATTATGTACCTTGAAAGCTTGAAGACTTCACTTTGCTAATTAACACCAGTGTGCCCTTGCAAAGCTATTTTATCAGAACCCCCATTTTCTTTATCTGTAAAATGAGAACTTCAATGTCAGGCATACATAGTGAGAAGATCTAAATCCAGCATCTACCTCATTCCTGACACAAAGTATTTTCCTTTCAGTGCAATTCTACAACACATACGGTGCAGGTGTGATCATCCTTTCAAGGATGAACTAACATAGACTTAGGGAGAGTAATCAGAAAATAAACACAGGGCTGCTGGCCTTTCGACCATGGTCTTTATATGGCCCCATTCATCTGTGTTCCTCCCTTCATAGCCACCGTAATAAGATGAAGATTTAGCTACAACATGTGTGTGTTTATGGGGACGTATGTTACAGGTAGAGGTGAGGAGTAGAAAAGAGATAGAAAAATACACTTGTGACCATATATCTTACATCTGGTCTTAGAAGCCATGCAAAATGGCAAACTCCTGACTGGAGAAGTTGGAAGAAAAGCAATGGGGTACACAGCACATTGGTTTAAGACAAGGGTTCTGATGGAGCCGGGGAAAACTGAGTCCTTTGCGGGGGCATCTGGCAATGTCTAGACACACTTTTGGTTGTAACAGTGGAAGAAGAGGTGTCACTGTCACCTGGAGGTGGAGGCCAAGGATGCTGCTAGACATCCTACAATGCACAGGACTGCCCCTACAACCAAGAATTATCCAGCCCAAACGCCAGTAGCACCGAGGTTTTCTTTTCGTAATAGTCTTTAAATATTCGGGCAGTAAAGCCAGGTGAAAGTTTGCTCACTGCACAAATTCTGAATTGTGAGAAGATTACAGTGGTTTTGGGTGAGAATATTAAATGTTTAAATATACGTCCTATCTCTAGTATTGGAATGAAGACAGCTCTGAAATAACTGGCGTTTGAATTATTTATAAGTTTTAAGTTGCAAAAGGTACAATAAAATCTTCAATGTTGGACTAAAATAAAATAGTCAAATTTTCTTATGTTATTTTTCTTCTTTCTGTTAGGAAATTCTGAATTCCTTGCCTTAGATTATTTAGTTTCTGGGGATTTGGAACAAACCCAGCATCCAAAATTGATTAAGCATCACAGAAAACGATGCAGGAAAGGTAAAGACATGAGTTTAAGATCATCCTAAATCTTACATGTTTAAGATTTCAATGTGTGTTGCTTAAAGCTTCTCTATTTTATTCAAATTTGTCTCTTCCTTGTAAAACAGATACTGAATCCAAACAAGGTTACACAAATAATATTGTACAGAGAACAAAGAATAGATTTAATATACGGTTTAGTGGTGTGTCAAAACCGAAACGAGCATTAGAAGTACACTCGTTAATGAACTCCACATTATAAGCACCGCTATCTTGCTTATTGAAAACCAACTACTCGTGGAGGAAAAAAATAAAGACACTTCATTTTCTTATCTTACATGAGTCTTTCGAATACAAAAAAAAAAGCATTGAGACTGAGTGTTCAGTAGAGTCTATAACGTTGACCCTAAAGTTCAGGATTGCATTGTTATGTTTGATTCTCTGTGATGTTTGATGGCAGAGGGGCTGCTGTCTCCCAGAATCTAATAAGAAAAATCAAGTTGTGTTTTCCATGTGGCAATTCTTATAAGCAAAATTTTAAGCACACTTTTAATAAAAACCTACGAACCTGTAATACTTTCTGGTTGGAATGAATAGATGAAAAACCATTAATTGTTTTGTATGGAAAATTTATGACCACAAAGTCAGTATATATCAAAGAGTTTGGCCAAAGCACACCAATAAAGCATTCACCTACTGGGTTATGTTAAAACAGGGCAAGATAAAAGTAAAGTTAGTTCATTTCTTCCCATCACAACAAAAAGGTTGATAAAGAACATACTTGATATCAAACAGAGCTTCCTGCTGGCTTCAGTTACCTGGGAGTTTGGAGCCTGTGGTTTGAATAATGTTTTCCCTACAATAGGAATGACAGCAGAAGTGTGGAGAGACTGATGGGGCTTCCTGCAGGCTCAGCTTTTAGAGTTCAAACTCATTCTTTATTCTCAAGTAGAAACGATAACAAATGTGTAAATAAATAGTCACTGATCTTCTGATGTTCCTTTTTTGGTGCTGGGAATTACATAACAGTTCACCCAGCAGAGGTGAGCTGACTGTACTGTATTCCAGAATGATGTAAGTTTTCAAAAGAGTTAGCAAAGAAGCATTTTTCATAATTTCACTGGAAAATAATGTCTGTATATGAGGTTCCTGAAGAAATAGGGTTTAGGCAACTGCGGCATTGACTAAAGATGCTTTGATGATGAATGACATAAAACCTGTAATTCTAATAGACTTCATACACGTGTTTAAGTTCTAATTTTAATAACTATGGTTTTGACTTCTCATTTCTGGAAAACATTTTGCCAGAATAATAAAAATTTTAATATAAAAAGTTAAATTTTACTATGAAATATAGTACCTATACTACCATACATACTTTCTTTCTGAGAGGAATGGTTAGATATCAGAAAGGTATCTCCTTGATTCCTCAGGTAATTGGCTAGCATCTGTCCGATTTTCAAACAAGTCAATAAAAAGACTTAGGCAATACATTTTATAATTGCATACATTATCCTCTAAGTTTCTAGCCATTCAAATTATACTAATTATCCGTCCAATTTTTGAAATCTACATATGTTTCTATAATTTAGCAGTTATGTTTCAAGCAATGCCCGGAGGGAAATACTTTAACTTCTGATAAATTCACCTTTAAGTTACAGGAAAGTGGAGACAAAGAAAATTCTGGCATGAGTCTGACTGAGCTATAGAGCGGTAATGAGAGACCACCAGAGGGCAGCATCCTCCAATGATTGTGGGTGGGGGAGGGGCGAGAGGCGACTAGGATGGAATTGGTGTTAGTTAGCTGCCATCTACTTAGAAATTCAAAGCCTCGTACTGTTTACTGATATTCCCACTCCAAACCCAAAAGTGCGAGAGCAGGGATTTTCTTCTCCAACTTAAAAAAAAAGTGCAAGAAATTCCAAAGCAGAAATAATAATAATAACATTTTACAGCACTTGCCCGGCACTGTTCTAAGTGCTTCATGTATATTCATTCATTTAGTCCTCATAACAGCCCTGTGATGTACAGTTATTACCCCTGATCTTACAGATAAAGAAACTAAGGCAAAGGTGTTAAGACAAGTTCACGTGCCGAAACACGGTGAGGCCAAACAAACTGAAACGTCGGAGTTTGGAGCAGAGAAAGGATTATTGCAAGGACATGCAAAGAGGTGGCTCGTGCCCTGAAAAGCCTCAAGCTCCCCGAAGGGTTTTGGCAAAGCGTCTCTAAAGGCCAGAAGAGGGGGGTGGGTCGCAGGGTATGTGATCAGCTTGTGCACAGTTCTCTGATTGGCTGGTGGTGAGGGAGCAGGGCGTTGTCACAGGGGTTCATATTATCAGTCCTAGGCTCCAAGAGGCCTGGGGCTATGTGCTCATGGTCATCAAGTAGATCAAGCAGTTCTTCCGTGTCTTGGGGGGAGGGGGCAGGGTTCACATGTGCAAAACAACTCAGGAAATTTGCATCAAATGCTGTTATTTAGGTGCTTCAGAGAGCAGCTAAAGCAGAGGATAAGGGGGAAGGTCTTTCCCCGGAAGGCCCCATAGGGTCGTGCTCCGTTACACAGGGAGCTTCAGTCATTTGCTCAAGCCAAGTGGTGGAGCTGGATTCAGACCAAAGCAGTTGGTTCCAGAGTCCAGACATAAGACATCTCTCCTAGCACTGAGACTTCCCAATATACTCTCTTCTGTATTAGGCTGGGTCATTAGACCTCTCTGATAAACTGCAAGTTGGACACTAATTTCTTCCTCTCACCCCATCGTCTTGAAAGGGGTGAGAAGATTCCTTTTTTTCTCTTGTTTTCCTTAAATAATAACCCGTCTGTGCCTATTTTAAAAAGTCTGTACTTTTTAAAAAAATGCAATCTGTATTTCCTTGAAATTCACACTATTACAGACATATCTATCCTATTAAGACTTGTCAAAGAGAAGGAGGTCCATTTTCAGTTTTGAGTTTTCAGAAGACAGAAACCTCAAGGTGCACAAAAATCAATGAAGACTAGAGTCTCAGCCAGCGCTGGCTTATAAACTGGTTAAACCAACAGCCCACAAACGAGGAAAAAGAACGAATATCTACAAAGGAAAGTATTATTAAATCTTCATTATGATATTGAAAAGAGTGACTGAAGAATGACTGACTCCGAGTTAAAATATGGAAAGAATGAATAGAATTGATTAATCAGAAGTATCAAATCAAAGCAACTTAAATTTCCAACCCCTATAGAACAGAGAAGTTGCAAATTGATATGAATTAAATCTAAACTGTCAAGAAGCTAGTTGTTCTTTCATTCATTCACTCATTCATTCTTTTGGCTATTAAGAAGAGTTAGAGGCAGAATGAGTGACCTCCTTGTAGAGTAGAGCCTTGAGATATAAGTAGGATTTTCTTAGACGAGGTAAAGAGGGACAGATACCTAGCAATGGGATCAACAAGAGACAAGTCCAGGGTTGTGGAAGAGCAGGCTGTGTTTGGGGAATAGCAAAAATCCCTACCTGGCTGAGCCTTGTGGTCCTTGGAGGGAGGTGTGGGGAGAGGGAGCTGCAAACCTAAAGGGCGACATAGGTGTGAAGAAACGAGAACGAAAATCTTAGGAAGGGACATGGCCTTTTCCTTGTAGGAAATTGATTAAATTCAAAGATGAGCTAAAGTGCACATCTAGTGTGCGAGTAAAAGGTCAGTCTTGGATGTGGTATTAAGTATTCGCATGAATGATTGACTAATGAGTCCCTTTAGGTTCACAGGTGCTGCCAGATCAGGAAAGCAGGCTAACATTTTAATTGTCTTGATGAGGTGGAGAAGCAATGATTAAAAAGAAGGAAGTAAAGACAAGGGAGGAGAGGAAGTAAGTACAAAGTGAGGACATTTAAAGAAGAGCTGAGAGGAGTAATGTCTCCAGAACATGCATGGGATGGGAGTTAGAAAATGACAGTCCATGTGCCAGTTAAAGTCCATCAGTCTCAGGCCAGCAGAATGATCAAGAGGACCCAAATAGCTAAATAAGAACATTTGGAACGTAAGTACATGCCGCCCAAACATCTTGAGTGCCTACTATGTTCAAGGTACTGGGCTAAGAACTGGGTACTCAAAGGTGAAAGAGAGATGATGCCTGCCATCAAGAAGTTTGCAGTCGTACAGAGACAGGGTAGAGGGGACAATAAAACAAATCATTACCCTGCAATTGAGACATTCTCATGAATAGCTGTCTGCATAGTCCTGTGATATTAGAGAAACAGGAAACTAGTCATTCAGAAGTATTCCCAGTTTATTGTTCTCTGGAACTCTCACTGTCCAGTGTGCTCTTCCTTTCCTCCCCTCTTCTAGAAAATTCTATTTATCTCTCAAGACTCATTTTTCTGAGGTGGTCCCTAATTCTTTCCTTCCCTCCCATGCCCCCCACCCAGCACTTAATAATCCCAAGGCTACTGAGGGATTGTAATGATCCTGTCTGTAAATTGTGTGAGGCTGAATTGGAGAGGAACACAACTGCAGGGGGGTTACTGAGTGCGGTAGATTCCATTATTTGTTCGTAATTGTTTATTCCCTCCCTACCCTTGTCACATTCACTGACCTGCATAGTATACGTCTCTACCCCAACGACTGTGAGCTTGACCAAAACACTCACTTTGGCCAACAGAATCTTGCTGGACAAGATGCCACTTCCAAGCAGAATCTTTCAGTGTGAGTGATAGGGCTCTGTCCCCATTGGATTTCTAACCTTGGCCATGAGACTAGTAAACCCCAGATAAAGTTGCTCCTTCAACCTAGGTCCCAGAATGAGAAGACAAGTAAAGCCCAGCCAAGTTCAGCCAAACTCAACCTAGCCCAACCTAGCCCTGTAGTCCTCATGAAATTCAAGCAATAGATGAATGTCTGTTTTGTTAAATTACTAAGAGTTGGGGATTGTTTATTGTCACAATAATTGATCAGGTAAAATATTGTGATAATCCAGGTGAAGAATGATTGTGGCGTAAATTAGAATAGTGACGTTGAGGTCGCAAGAGTTGAGGGCTATTTAGGAAGCGAAACCAAAAAAAATCTTAGTAATCAATTGGAGGTGGAAAATGAAGAAAAATAGAAGGATGAATCATGATATTCACATTCCTGGCTCAGCAACTGCGGAAGGGAAGCAAAGACTTACGTTAAAAAATTAAAGGTGTCGTATTCTTTAGGGAGTGCAAAGAAAATAATGGAGAATCAGTTAATACTGAAAAATAATTTAATACACGTGTGTGATTGTAATAATTAAAGTGACTATCATCCATCTCTATTAAGCATCTAACAAGTGGAAATAAGCTTAATTTGCATGAAAAGAGGTTATTACACTCAAGAATGACACTTCTGACTAGAGAGGTTGTTAGATATTAGAATGCATTATCCATGGTATTCAAGGAATTTTCTTTTACAGGATATATTTCGTTCCAGATTAGACATGGAATTTTCAAATTAATTATGAAGGAAGATCTTTTCTAGCAGTGTGATTTTACACTCTTTTTTTCTATTCTCCAATGACTTTGTTGGGTTAATTTTATCTCTTCTGGGCCTTCCTTTCATCATCTCTCTAAAACAAGGAAATGAAACTAGATGATTTTCAAAGCACCTCAAAGCTTGGAAATAATAAGACAGAACCCACCAGTACCACAGGATAAACCCACAGTCTAGGTTCTAAAAGGAGCTATAGGCACTATGGGAAAGATGTCTATATATTGTGTCATTTTGGTATACTGACATTGACATTGATTGATAGAATATATTCTTCTTAAACCACAGATATACTCCTTTCCTTATGAGGAAAAAAAGGTTAAACTTATTTTTGACATTACAAATTGTTGAGAGATGTAACTTCCCGCAGATTTATTTTTCTACCAATATAAATTCAAATATTTAATGCCTTAATCCTTGCTCCATGAGCCAGCAAAATTAAACTTCACAGTTTGGTCCAGTTGCTACCCTTTGTCTTGGGGGAAATGTTAGGGTAGCAGGACTGTATCAACATATGACTTTAGACCTTATGCACATAAAATATAATATGTAATACAATTCTTGGGTTTGACAACTGAGCTGATTTTACAGCGATTTGGATCCTAATAAGTGGGTGCTTTAAGTACAATTTAAAGTTATTAAATAAGATTTTCCTTCCAAAATATATATGTATAAAATATATATAATATGCTAAATATTTTGTAAATATATATATATTTAAAGCCATTAGCATTTTCATGCTAGACCTGTTGCAGGGGCTCAATAATGCAGGTAGTTCTAAGTTTGATCCAAAATAGCTGCAATAATAGATTACCAATTAGTTAACAACATTTATTGGGTAGAGAGTCTTGCAAAGTCAAACACTATATAATGCAGACGGGAAGGAAATCAGTGTTAAATTAGACTCTGCCATATGAGACCCAAAGAGGAAGTTGGGTTGCAAAATGAAGAAAACAAGGTTTCTGATCACAGAGGTCCTTAAATCTTAAAAATAAATAAGAATATGCTGACTCTTAACCTACCAGCTCAAGATAAAGCAATAGTAGTCTTAAAACACTGAAGGAACCAGATGAAAAAACCTGCAATCATGAATCATGAAATAATTCTTTACACTATCAATCCAACGTTCTTTCATACCCTTGTGGCTAACAAAAAGCTTTACAGAGAATTTCTGCTGGACTCAGAGTTAGAAGGGAACGATCTTTTTGAGCTAAAAATGTCCTGTATGTAATTTTTCACAGTTACTCAATAAAAATGAGTTGACTGATAGATTATTAGGGTTAAAAACCGTCTACTCTGTAAAGGAAAACTGACTACTGTTTTATCTATTTGGCTCAACGTATCCAGCATGGAATAATTAGAGTCATGACCATTTGCCAAAGGTCCCTCCCTGGTAATTATTTGCAAGCAAGCATTATCTGCAAGCAGCAATTTTTTTAGTGAGGGGGAAACAGCAAATAATGATTACCTCAGGTGTTATTCTCAGTATTATGATATGAAATACTGGTCTTAATTTATGCACCATTAATATAAATGTATAATAATGCCAAACACTTAAGGAGCATACATGCACCAGGCACTGTTCTAAGCACAATTACGTGTATGTGTAAATACTCAGTTAATTCTCACAAAGACCCTATGAGGCGGGTACTATTATCCCCATCTTACAGATGAGGAAACCAAGGCATAGAAAGGTTAAGAATCTGAAAAAGAACATGTGTGTGTGTATATATATATATATATATATATATATATATATATGAATCATTTTGCAGTACACCTGAAACTAACACAACATTGTAAATCAACTATACTTCAATAAAAAATTAAAAATAAATAAATAAATAAAATATTTCAAAATTGGAAAAAAAAAAAAGAGGTTAAGGAACTTGATTCAGAGAACACAGCTGGTAAGTGATAGCCAGAATTCTCTCTTGTAAGACTAGAATGTCTCCCAAGGAAAACTGCAGTGACTCAGGCCATGTCTCATAAATTCTGGTGTTGCGTATTCTCCTTGGTAAACTTACAATAACTATTAATGTTACAGGGAAATCGCTTTAACAGATCTCTAGTCCCAGCTCAATTCAATCTATCCTTTCACTTTAGGGTATGAAAAACAAAATGGCAAATTTACATATATTTTAATGATTACCCTATTTATCCGATCATCTAAACTTTGAATGGAAGTGGTTGAAAAATCGAGTTCAAAAGGAATTTGGTCATAGAATGTAATTAGATCTTTAGTTTGTGACCCTGTGTTTTTGGGTTTTTTTTGCTGTAGGTGGGCCTCTCACTGTTGTGGCCTCCCCCGCTGCGGAGCACAGGCTCCAGATGCGCAGGCCCAGCGGCCACGGCCCACGGTGACCCTGTGTTTTTCAACTTTTATATAATGTAAATAAAATTATAATCCCCCTTGTAATTATTTCCACAGACAGTGATTTTCTGAGTAATTTGAGTGATAGAAGCTTGTCAGTTTTATTATCAGTATGTATCAGGCAGTTGAGAAGCCATTAAGTCCATTCCACCCAGACAATGCCTAACTCCAGGTATATTGGTCAAAGGAACCCTAATGATGACGCCGCTTCAGGAGTCATCATTAGAGCAGCACTTTTGAAGTCCTGCTCTAATATCCTGCCTGTGAATAACTGCGCAGGGTCTGAGATCTTTACCCTGCATGCAAGCTAACAATTTAGTGTGCCACAGGTCCACGCACAAAGGCAAAAGACATGAGAGCCTCCAGCACAACAGGCAGCATGAACTTTCATGTTCACACCAGTCCCCAATTCTCCTGTCAGCTGAAGAAACCTAAACTTAGGAAACTCAATTTTTTTTTACGGGCTATAAGCATAGTTTCCCAATCTTTGCCCCCAGCGAAAGGGAGATTATTATACTGGACAGCAAACAAATCTGCCCTTTGCTTTGGAGAGAGACACTGAACTTTCTTCTTGTTAATTGGTCTATTCGGTTATTTTGCAGGCCACCAACCCTTGAGCTTAACATGATGGCAGAAAAGTTTTCCTCCCGACACTCTCTACACACATTACTTCCATTCACATTCATTGGCCTAGGTAAATTACATCGCCAGACCTAAACTCAAGAAGGTGGGAAAGTACCTCATTTCTACATGCTCAGAATTAGAAAACTGTCAGGGATTGGTGAAACTTTATAACGTCTAACTCAGTAGGGATTGGGAAAGAAAGGTGTTCACTCACAACTGAGTTTTAAAAAAAGTAGCATTAGAAGAAACCCAAAAAATGACTCTTCTGGGGATCATCTATGTTATAAAAGATGTACCCTATAGCGTGAAACTGAATCCGTTGATGCAAGATAGCTTTATCTCTTCTACAGGTATACTTCCTAAGCTCCTAGACGGAGGAAAGCACACATATAAAGCAATTTGGCAGAAAAAGTCTATAATTTCTAGTTATCTAGGATAAGAGTAAAAATAATAGTTTTGATTTGATCACTTTTTTTTTTTAATTTGGAGAAAGCCAGTTGAGAGGATGAATATTGGATTGTTAAGAGTAGGGGAGGTGGAAGTTGACACAATAAAGGATTAGAAACTCTTATTCAGACTCTGCAGAAACTCAGGCTTCAGACCTCATCAAATATCTGTGTTTCCACTTGGCAGTAAGTTAGTAGACAAGCATGTAAAACTAGTTATTATTTGTATCCAGCAGAAGAAAAGGTTAAATGATGAATGCTCACGTTGCATAATGTCTGAAAAGTTACCCATCATGTTCCTGCTTGGAAACTAGTGTAGTCAGGGATGACACAGTCCGGCTGCCCTATCAGGCCTCCTGTGGTTCAAGGACAAAGGGAACTGCAGGCTTCCCGTCAAGCACATACATTTGCAAACTGCCGCCAGTCAGTTCCCAAGGCCAGGGACTGGCCATTGACAAAGGAGACTGAACTCCAGACTTAGCAGTTCTACTCTCCCTGCTGGGCAGGCCCTGCAACTCAAGAAAAGCTACAGGGTTCCTTCTTTAGAGAGCTACAGATCATCCACAGGAATAACTCAACATTTCCTTTCCATGATAAAAGAAATACTTTCATTGAAGAAATAATTTTATCCGGGCTTCTCACACAGGTCACTCAGAAAGCAAGGAAAAGCCAAAACAGTCATCTTCCATGAATTGGACTTTCAAAGCATACCTGTTTTTGATGAGTTTGGTTGATTAATAGGGATTAGAAGTTCATGGGCAAGAGTTTTAAGTAAGTTCAGTCCTTAAACAAGATATGATTTTATCAAGGACTTAACGTCTAATTGGTCTACCATATCTGCACTTCTGAAGCTTTGAAGAGACTCATTAAAGTCTGCCTAGACAAATTAATTTACCTGCATACGAAATGGTAAAATGCATGTACACTGAAAACACCTTAAAAAACAAAACTTCTCTTCACAAGTGTGCTTTTTGGGTTGTTTGATTTGTTTGGGTTTTTGGTTTTTTTGGCCACACCGCACTGCCTGTGGAATCTTAGTTTCCCGACCAGAGATCGAACCCACGCCTCCTGCAGTGGAAGCACAGTCTTAACCACTGGGCATCAGGGAAGTCCCATAAGTGTGCTTTTGTTTTTGGACTTCCACCTTAGATAATGTCGGAAGTCAGCTGTTTACTCCCCTTCTCCAAAATTCTCAGTGAAACTAACAAAACCTAATATTTATGAAGTCCTTCCTGTGCCGGAAGATCCTGTACTAAACACTTAACAAGGTTGAATTCATTTAATCCCCGCCACAGCCCCCTCTGAATGAGTATCATTACTGTGTTCATTTTTCAGGTGATAAAGATCAAGGTTGTGAAGCTAGAATTTGGAGAGAGAATTAAATCCAGGAAGCCTGAATTCAGAGCCCACATCCTTCATCAGTACACTCCTATTTAAAGCAACATCTTGGTAAACCATAGGATTTACCATCATGGCATGCAGGTCTTGGCACACTCCTTGAATATTAGAGATATTGGGCTCATTAGATATTTATCCAATTTCAACTGCATTGAGAAATTATTGTTCAGGATAAAAGATGAACTTAGAAGGGACGTAGGTCAAAATTTTTTAAGTTATAACTTTTAAAATGCTCAAGCTGGTCCAATATGCATGTGCTTCTTAGAACTACATATATGGGTGCCTTTGGCTACATTAAGACAGACAGGAGCAAGGGGGACTAACATTTGCGTGTTCGTGTGTCAGGGCTTTATGTGTTACTTGATTTGATCTTCATAACACTTCCAAACAGAGATTATTTTTTATTACCTCTGTTTTCAGAGATAGAAACTGACATTCAGAGGCATTTAGTAACATTTCAAATAGCCATTAAGAGCATAGCTAAGATCTGAACCTAGGCGTGCCTGGCCCTGGAACCTTTGGTCTCAACACGCCTATGTCCCCAGTGTCTCCTGACAGTGCAGTTGTATGGGGTTTAACTACCGCCAGACAAGTGACGTGAGCTTAATCCAAATATGGCTTCTCAGCATCTTCCGATACTCCTACATTTATAGATTACTAATGTGGGACAGAGAAAGACATTCTCAGTGGAGGTTGGCTTGGGCTGAGCACTAAAGGATATAGAGGAAAGAGAAGTGAGGAGAGAAATTGATGCTGTCAGACAGTCCATATGTGCCACCCTCTCGTGGAAGAGCATTAATGTGAGAGGTCAGTGACACATCGCCGGGCTGAGAGTCACATCATTCTAGCTCGGCCACCCTGCACTACTAAACACTAGTACCTAATATAAATTGTTGTTGCCATGAAGTTCGTATATAGTAACCCATATACAAGTGATTATTTTAAGTTGCTGGTCTCTTAAATTCAAATGCACTCTGACATCGCTGCACTTTTACTCCCTCTCCCCACATGTTTAATGTTTTGACATCATAGTTTACGCTTTTTTGTTTCGTGTTTCTCTTAACTACTTATTGTGGATGTAGATGATTTTACTACTTTTGTCTTTTAACCTAGCTTTATAAGTGGTCTACTATCTTTACTGTACGTTTACCTTTAGCAATGAGACTTTTCCTTTTGTAATTTTCATATTTCTAGTGTGGTCGTTTCTTTTCCACTTAGAGAAGTCCCTTTAACATTTCTTATAAACCTGTAATGTGATGCTGAACTCTTTTAGCTTTTGCTTTGTAAAACCCTTTATCTCTCCTCCTTCAAATCTGAGTGACAGCCTTGCTATCCCCACTGGCCTTCAAAGCCAGATGTTCTGGGGGGCTCATCTTCCAGTGCAGGCTCCCTGGGCCGAGAAGTCCAATGTGGGGCTCAGACCACTTGTTCCTTGGGGAGAAACTCTGCAGTTGCGATTATCCTCACATCTGTAGGTTGCCCACATTGGGGTGTGGGTTTTGACAATTCTATGTCTCTGCCCCTGCTACCTGTCTTGTTGTGGTTCCTTCTTTGTATCTTTTGTTGTGAAAAATCTTTTCTGCTACTCCTCAGATTGTTCTCATAGACAGTTGCTCTGTAAATAGGTGTAATTTTTGGTGTGCCTGTGGGAGAAGCTAAGTTCAGCGTCTTCCTACTCTGCCACCTTGACCACACCTTCACTTTTGTGCTTTTTTGAAAAAAAAAATCAGCTATTTCAATTTGGGATTTTATCAAAAAATGATAAATAATAATGATCTAGAAATTCATTGATTTTGTTCTGGTCTTAAAGTTCTATTCCTATGTTTCTCTGTGATCGTTTTCTAAGGTTTTTTTTCAATTTATTTTTGTCTGCGTTGGGTCTTAGTTGCTGTGTACAGGCTTTCTCTAGTTGCGGCGAGCGGGGGCTACTCTTCTTTGCGGTGTGCAGGCTTCTCACTGCAGAGGCCTCTCTTGCTGCGGAGCACAGGTTCTAGCTGCAGGGTTTCAGTAGTTGTGGCACACAGGCTCAGTAGTTGTGGCTCAAGGGCTCTAGAATGCAGGCTCAGTAGTTGTGGCGCCGGGCTTAGTTGCTCTGCAGCATGGGGGATCTTCCCAGACCAGGGCTTGAACCCGTGTCCCCTGCATTGGCAGGCGGATTCTTAACCACTGCGCCACCAGGGAAGTCCCTGTTTTCTAAGTTTTGATTAACCATCTTATTATTTTCACTTGTTATAGAAAAATACACATGGATAAAACTCTTATAATTGAATTTTCTGCAGGAAAAATAGCTTTTTAATGAGCTTCTGAAACTCCCCAGTTTCTAACCCCCTTTTACCCAACTACCTAATTGAAATCAATATTTCGTAAAATATTTGTGAATACATGGGCTTCTCAAGGACCAATGATCACGTTATAGCAGAAAAGACTTTTCACAATATGATTATGATGCTAGCAGGTCAGCTGTCTCTTGGGATTCTCTCCCTGCTGTAAGCCCTTACTTTCTTCAAAGTCCACCTCAAATCCCATCTCCTCCATGACAGCTCTAAATACTCAAGCCAATACCAAATTTTTCTTTGTATGTGAAACACTTAGTGTTACCATCCTATAACAGCACTTAAGACTATTTTATGTGATTTCTGGTTCATGGGGTCAATTTTTTCTCCACAAGATGTCTATAAACTCCTTAAAGACAGCAACCTTGTCATATGTGAGCTTGTTACACCTGCTTCTGGGAAGCCCATTAGTGGTCGATGGCACAAATAACTGAAGGGAGAAGCACTTAGAACTACATCAATGTAGAAGTTAGAACTTGCCTAAATTCCACACTCAGCCCACACAAACCACTTCCCTTACTGGTGTAGACATATCCATCTTTTTCTGGACTGTATCCAACTTTGAAGATAAGAATTATTTTTTATTCATCTTGGTGTTCTCTCCCCTTCACTGTGCACCACCCACCCTCTCTCCACCATCCCACTAAAAAAGTCCACTAAAGTGGTTTGCAAAAACCTGAGCTGGCCTAGAATTTATACCAAAAAGCTATTTCCCAAGAAATGAATCCTGATGCTAAAAAGATAAATTGTGGATCCAGCACTGAGAGCACCTTCCAGCTTGGCTGACGAAAGTTTCTGCTCAGAGGCCTCCCTTCTTTACTAAGCTGAGAAAACCACACATGGTACTTGGCGATATGATCAGTTTCCTACCATTGCTCCACCCCTCCCCCTCCCAACAACAAAAAATATAAATAAAAAGAGAAAAGGAGGGTGTTTCTCTCCCTCAAGACAGGGAAGCTAGAACTCTCCCAAATGGGACTCATCTTGTCTGTTCTGTAAACTGGGTAGTCTCAGGTAGCATCACACACCTTAAGGAAAGCCCTGTCTAGCCACTCTGATCAAATGGTCCTCTCCTATCAACTGAGGAGCCTGAAAGCCTTTACTTCTGCCTGAACCAGGAGTAATAAGTCTATGATTAACTGGGAAGGTAAATGAACTTTATTTACTGGGCAGCAGTAATCAATTCTACCACATTTTTCTGTTACTTGGTGTTTTGCCAATGTCAATTCCATCTATAATATGTCCTTTCCAAGACTCAGACAATCTGTGTGTTTTATCTCATCTGCTTCCTGCAGTCTGTGGGTTTTAATCTCTATGAGCTGAGTTTCCTAGGAATTGAGGAAGCTGAGAAGTTGCATGAGCCAGTACAGTTGACATAATGTGTCAGAGGACAGAGAAATGCAACCAACAAGCAAGGATTAGGCACTGACTTAACACAAAGTGCTGTGCTAATTGTTTGGACAGGAAGATGAGTAAGTTACAAGTCCTACCCTCAAAGAACTCACAATCTGTTGTGGGAGATGCATACACACACACCCACACACCCACACACCCCTGATACCAGTCAGAGTGTACCATTATTCCATAGAGGGATTAAAAAAGTGCTGAAGGAAGAGAAAAGAAAGAATGTACTCTAACTGAGGATAGTAGGAACTTCATAGGCAAATTAATATTTCAGATACAATCTAAGACAGAGTTTCTTCCCCTCTCTCTTTTAAAATGTACAACTCATTGATTTTTAGTATATTCACAAGGTTATAAAACAATTACCACCATCTAATCCCAGAACACTTCATCCCCCAAAAGAAACCTCATACCCATTTGGAGTCACTCCCCATTCTTCCCTCTTTCCGGTTCCTAGAAACCACAAGTCTACTTTCTTTCTCTATAGATTTGCATATCCTGGACATTGCATATAAATGGAATCACACATTATGTGGCCTTTTGTGTCTGGCTTCTTTCACTTAACATAATGTTTTCAAGGTTCATTCACATTGTAAGATGTATAAATACTTCATTCCTTTTCATGGCTGAGTAATATTCCATTGTATGCGTATACCATATTTTGTTTATCTATTCATTGATGGACATTTGGATTGTTTCCACTTTTTGTATATTATGAATAACGTTGCCATGAGCATTCATGTACAAGTGTTTGCGCAGACATATGTTTTCAATCATCTTCAGTATATACCTAGAGGTAGAATTGCTGGGTCATACAATAACTCTATGTTTAACATCATAAGGAGTTGCCAGGCTGTCTACCAAAGTGGTTGCACCATTTTACATTCCCAATTTTCTATGTCCTTGCCAACACTTGTTACTATTTCTTTTGTTATTTTTATTATAGCCTCCCCAATGGGTATGAAGTGATGTGTCACTCTGATTTTGGTTTGCACTTCCTTAACAATTGAGGGTGTAGAGCAACTTTTCATGTGTTTATTGGCTATTTGTACATCTTATTTGCAGAAATGTCTGCTCATTTTCTAACTGGGTTAATTGTCTCTTTTTTGTTGAGTTGTAAGAGTTCTTTATATATCCTGATTAAAATCTCTCATCAGATATACAAGTTGCAAATATTTTACCCCACCCTCTGGATTACCTTTTCACTTTATTGATGGTGTTTTTTGAAGTACAAAAGTTTTTAGATGAATTTAAATGAAGTCCAGTTAATGTATTTTTTCCTTTGGTTGCTTGGGCTTTAGAAATCATTGCTTAGTGCAAGATCACAAAATGTATACCTCTGTTTTCTTCTAAGAGTTTGATAGTTTTAGCTCTTACATGTAAGTCAACCCATTTTGAGTTAAGTTTTGTGTATATTGAGAGATAGGGGGTTTAACTTTATTTTTCTGCTCATGGATATTCACTTGTGCAGTTCCTTTCTTTTTAACCTTCAAACTCCTCCATGGAAGAAACTGTATTTTCATTAATCTCTTGCCCACCTCTAGGGTTATATGAAACACATAGCAGATTTAAAGCTTTTATATACAAAAAGAAAACTGTATAATCTCAAAAACTTCAGCAGGAAACACCAGTGTATTTCCTTCGTATATCCACTCTTCTGCCTGTAGACTCAGTTCTAACTTGACTGATGATTAATTAGCTTATAACACTTTCATAAAGGCTTGCAAAAAGATCTCAGGCTAATTCTTAGAACTCAGCTTTTCATTTTCACAGTGTAATCATCTAATCATAAGGACAGAAAAAGACACTTGCCCAATAAGCCTCACTTAGACATAGGAATGGAAAAGAGGGAATAAGCCATATCAGGAAGCAGAAATTAATAGAAGAATACAGCTTGAGCTACTATAAGATAAAGTGGATGTTTTACTAACATATGAAATAGTCATTCAAAGTGCATTTTGTAGCCTTGTAGGAAGTACTGGATCCTATTAAAATATTACCCATAGCTACATCGGCCTCAAACAGATGTATTACATCAGTGATCACTGCTACATTTATTAATTTCAGTGATCATTGCTAGACATTTTTTTAATGTGGTGAAATATATAGGACTCATCATGATATTAACTGAATTTTATTTTTGAATCACGATTTTACCGGCAAGTCATATAAGAACAGCAGCATCTGCAGGACACTTTGTAGTGTATTCACGTGTGTTGTCCGAAATCATTTTGATAATAACCACAGGAAAAGGCAAAACCAGTGTTATTATTCCCATTTTCTAGATAGAAAAACTACTAATTAATTATTTTTATTTCATTTCTAACATTTTGAAAACTCAAGAATAATTAAAATGTAAACAAGAACTATTAGCAGCTTTATCATCTCACCAATTTATCATACTTGCTTGATATTTTTTAAAAGAAATATAATTTATAGATACAATTAGAATTTTGGGAATAACTCTTTAATAGTAATTAATTTGTGGGGTTAATTATTGTTAATAAACATTCACACATCTCCTCCTTAGATGGGATGTACTTGCTCACCCCTTGACTTGCCCTTGGTCAGGTAGCTTCTCTGGACAATGGTATGAGGATTGAGGTGAGACTAAGGGTTTGAAATGTTTTGCATGAATATGCCTTATATGCTTGTGCTTCAGCCTTTATCTGAGAACATGTCCCGGCTAATCTGCTGGTCTGATACTTCCTGTGAGACAGTAAGAAATGTAAAGGTGTGACTTCTAGAAAACGTAGAGCTATGTTAAGTTTCCAACAGCAGCAAATACCAGATTCCCGATGTTAATTAAGTGCCTTCTATATATTTGCTTCTTTTAACCAATTGTGTCCTCTTTTTTTTTTCTTTTGACAGTTGTTTTTGAAATTGTGGCTGGAATTTTAACTAAATAAAATCGACGGATAAATAGAAATAGATAGACAAATAAATAAAAAGAGAAATACCCAGTCTGAGCCTATACAGGAAGCTCATAGCAAGTTTTCTGCTCGTTTAGGTTATAGAGCATCAGTGCAGATGGAGAAGCATATTATGGTCCAATGGAGTCCGGTGGCAAATTTTAGAAATGAAAATCATAATGCATTTCTTCTTTCATTCTTTTTTTTTTTCAGTTTAAAAATTTTTTAATTTGTTTCAAAGTTAAACCCAAGACACATTGACTTCATAGGAAATCCACTGAGACATGTTTTTCTAGGCTGAACACCTCTTTCCCTTTAGTCTCCCCCAACAGAGCATGCACATGTTAATTACTTCCATCTTATAATCACTGCTGTCCCACCACTATACCAAGATCACCTAAACTGTGTGTGTAGTATTCTGAATGCTCTTAGTTATACCCTAATTTCACTAACTGCAAAGTTTAGCTTGTTTTTTTTTGTTTTTTCCTGGGTTTTTTTCTTTTTTGCGGTACGCCGGCCTCTCGCTGTTGTGGCCTCTCCCATTGCAGAGCACAGGCTCCGGACGCGCAGGCTCAGCGGCCATGGCTCACGGGCCCAGCCGCTCCGCGGCATGTGGGCTCTTCCCGGACCGGGGCACGAACCCGTGTCCCCTGCATCGGCAGGCGGACTCTCAACCACTGCGCCACCAGGGAAGCCCTAGCTTGTTTTTTGATTTGGGATGATCTGCTGTAAACCAGAGCCAGTTACAGGCCAACATTCCTCTGGCTGAAACTCCATCACCTGCTTCACACTGGCATTTGGTAACATGATCAGTCTCACTTCTTCCATCACTTTGTAACAGTCAGCAGATGCTCTTGTGGCTTCACATTGTCTCACCGCAATTCTTCATGAAACGACTTGCAACTGGTACCCATATTGAAAGATGACCAGAACTTAGAACACAATTCTCACCAACCAGTATTAAGGTTGAACTAATGTTTTCTCTCCTCTAATAAAAATGTTTACATAGAGTCCTTGTTTTTGGTTTCCCATTTTTGCATTTAAAAGAGTAAAGAGGTTCCTCCCCCAGAAAAAGGGAAAAAGGATTCCATGATCACCACTGGTTTCTCTGAGTTGGGATTGTGTGATAAATCATCCACGAGCTCTGCTTACCCTTTGGAAAGAATAGAAGTCTATGGCTATTTTCAGCTGAGCTAGGAAATCATGAGCTTGCCAAAAGTCTCAGTTTCCCTTCCCCAGTGCCGTTCTTTCCATTGGACACACCCTCTTGACAAAGCTTCAACCCTGAATCAAACTTGGTATCTGGCTTCTCAGTGCCCACACCCAGGCTGCATGTGTAGCTGAGGGAAATCTCAAAATCGGGCCACTAGGAGATCCAGTTGTGGCCTTTGATGCTTCCCGAGGGTCTTCCTCCTTCCTGTCCCACTTGCAGCTACTTCACACACACACACACACACACACACACATAAAATTACAGCACATCCAGCCAGAACGAGTCCATATTTCCCCCTGAAGCTTTTCTGCGCATCTCCATTTCTACTCTCCCTCCTTTCTGGCCTCAGGAGAAAGGGTGCCCTGTGCTGGATGAGGTTAACCTTCCCCCAACACTCCTGCCCCTTGGAGATCTCTCCCCTGTGTCTTCTTTACCACCCCCTGCCTACCCACCCGGCATGAGCTCTTGTCCCTCAACCTGCAGAATCGTGTGAGTCTCTTCCTGTATTTTAAAAAACCCTTCTTTACCTATCAACGTCACTCTCTCTTTCCCATCACAGTCGGTCAAATTGTGATCATTTTTCAGTCTCTTTTGCAGGCTCCTCTTTTTCCAACAACCCTCTGGTGGCCTCCAGATTCCATCCTTGGCCCTCCTATCAGTCCCTGCACTTTGCCCAGATCATCTTATGCTCATCGATGCTTCCATTTTAGAGACTCAACACCATACCCGTACTATTTTTTTTTTTTTTTTTTTTTTTTTTTTTTTTGCGGTACGCAGGCCTCTCACTGTCGTGGCCTCTCCCATTGCCGAGCACAGGCTCCGGATGCACTGGCCCAGCGGCCATGGCTCGTGGGCCCAGCCTCTCCGCGGCACGTGGGATCCTTCCAGACCAGGGCACGAACCCGTGTCCCCCGCATCGGCAGTCGGACTCTCAACCACTGCACCACCAGGGAAGCCCTATACCCGTACTATCTTGACCTGCATATACCACAGACCAGACCCACCTGAACTCTTCAAATTCAGCATGTTCAAAATGGACTCATCTTCTCCCCTGCATATCTGCTCTACGTCTTGTACTTACCCACATTGGTGAGGGCCACCACCATCCTCCCCGGTCGCCCAAACCAGAAGCAGAAGCTGTCTGAGCTGCCTCATTGCTCAATACTTGCTGGAGAACTCATGCTACAGCACCTCAGGGAATCTCGCTGGCCTCCACCATCTTCCTTCCTATCAATCTGGTTGCTCTATCCTACCATCGCCAGTTACTTTGTTTCTTGTCATTTCTGATGAACTATGCTTGTTCTTATCCCTGTGTAACACAAATTCAAGTGTTCAAGATATGTCATTTCATTCATCGTCTATAACTAAACAATTTCAATCCATGTCAATTCCAGGTAGCCTCAATTATTTCAGTCCTCCTGTCCCTGCCCCCATTCCCAACTTTCCGTAAGAGAAGAAAGGTATGCAGAAGGGACTGACCACTCCAGGGAACATTGGGAACACGTGGTGTTTCCCTATGCCAAGCAGAATGTGGAGAAATTCTTGACACTATCCTACCTGTCTACTCAGGCAGCCACCTCTAGCGTCCCCACTGCACACATGCTAAATTGATGGAAAATCTATGTGGCTCGCTCCCTCTCTGGGCTCCTCTGAAAGCAAGCCTCAAGTGGCTTGGGCTCGTGGGTTGTTCCTGCCTCTCCAGGGCCACAGTCATGTATCCATCCCACCTTGAGGACTCAGCCTGGGACAGGGAAGGGCAGAAGAGGTCAGAGAGCACAGCTCCCTCTGGAGATACCTAATATCCTTCCAACTCTCTTTCTTTCCCAGACCAAGTACTCTTAACCACACCTGTGTCAGAAGACCGCTTTAGTCATCACACATCAGTCTGAAGCTAATGTTTGTGAATCAGCTTCATGTCCTGGACATTCTAGGTTTAAACTGTTGATTGTCAAGAGCTTACAGAGTTCAAAGACCTTATTTCAGCTGTGGCATTCTTCTTCTGAGACTACGGATGCCACTAACAATGGAGGAAGGGCGACGTGTGTGTACAAGGAAGGAGAAAAGCAGGGAATAAAACCACCTCTAAATGTCTCTCTGAGCATGATTCCAGGACCTCTCAGCTCTTCGTCCAAAGACCAGTCCTGCTATCTCATGCTCCAAGAAATATCCTTAACTCCTCCTCTACTTCACTCATACCTTTCCTCCTTCACTTCATCTCTCAAATTATCCCTTCACTTCCATTCCAACGGCCACAGTCTTAGATCAACTAATCTGCCAAGATGGATTTCTAACTGTCTCCCATCTTGCCCCTGACCTCCCCATCCTGCGCAATGACCAAACCAGAATTTCCAACCACAAATCTCATCATGTCCCCTCCCTGCTTAAATCCATCACTGGCCCCATCACCTTGAGCACAATTTTGGAATTCTTCAGCATAGCACAGAAGGCTCTTCAGTGGCTGCTTCTGTGTACGCGTGGACCTCAGCTCCCTCATACTGCCTCCGGCGCACAGCTGCTTCCAGTAGGGTTTCTAACCTCGCATCCTCTCTGTATTTTTCACGTTCCATTCCTTCTTCTCGGTAAGTGCAAATCCCCTCTTCACCACTGGCCTCACCACCCCAGCACCCCTGCTTCATTCTGAACTCAGTAGAGAAGGCACTAAGAACAATCCAATGGTGACGTTTTCTAAAGCAGCTTTCCAGAGAAACGACAAAGGGAACGGGTTTTCTTTAGTCCACAAAAAAGTGGCATAATAATAATTGTTTGCTGCACTTCATTTTCTTCCCAGCGCTTCTCCATTTCCTTAGCTTAAAGATGCCCAATTTTTTGTTTTTGTTTTTTTGTGGTACGCGGGCCTCTCACTGTTGTGGCCTCTCCCGTTGCAGAGCACAGGCTCCAGACGTGCAGGCTTAGGAGCCATGGCTCACGGGCCCAGCCGCTCCGCGGCATGTGGGATCCTCCTGGACCGGGGCACGAACCCGCGTCCCCTGCATCGGCAGGCGGACTCTCAACCACTGCGCCACCAGGGAAGCCCATGCCCACTTTTCATACTGCTTCCTGGATGGGAAGACATAGCCTATGTGTGGCTTTTGGGCCTCACATATTCAGGTCCTGAAGAGACTCTAGTAAGATCCCAGGGCCTAGGAAAGGGGATCAGTGCCAGAGAGCAGGCGTGATCTTAGATGGTGGTGAGCCCTGCGCACTCCACCCGTGGGTAGGTTTGGAAATTTCAAGATTGGGAAGACCTGTGCCTTCCCTCAGTGAAGTCCAGGAGCTGGAACATCAGCCCCTAGGGTTCCCGTGACCAGAAAGCTGCAGGAGCAGAAGAAAGGTCTGAATAGTGAGTCTAGGGAACAGCCCTGAAACTGCCGCGTTCCCCCCAGGTCCAGGATGGCATGAGCAGGGGCTTAGGAAAGGTAAGAAAGGATTTCCTGTTTCCAGTATGCTGTGGGAGTGGGGAATGTTTTCTTTGTGTGCTGAAGAAAAGCAAGATGTGGATAACACTGAAGGAAGATGGGGACTAAATTGACTGAACTTACCTTCTGCCACCCGAAGGAATGGGGCATTTTCAGTGAAATCTGTTTCAGTTACAGATAAGCTTCTTACATGCTTGTTGTAGACTGAGGTTCATACTTATACCTCCCTCTCCTCCAGTATAAACCAAGGAGCACTTTATTACCAACTCTGGGGTTTGGGAGGGACAAAATATGAGTAATCTGAATTGTTCATTGATTTTCACTTGAGATCAGGCAAGAAGAAATGGGTTTAAAAGGAGGTAGGAAGGATTTCAGTTGGACTTGAGGGAGATTTTCTGGAACATAAGGACAACACCAGAAAAAGGGTATGATTATGTCATTTTAAAAAGAGAAGATTGGCCTGTAAACCTTCTGAAATAGTCTTTCAGATTTTGGCTCGTGATGAGTTAAAATAAATAAATCAAGCCAGTTCACAACATGTACTTCACCCAGGAGAAAGCAGTTTGGGCCAGCCCCGCCTTGGGTCGTCGCCACACACACCCCTGACTCAAGCTGCTCAAGGTAGAATAATCTAACGACCAACCCCTGACTTGTACACAGCAACACCCCCAGTTGCCGAGTCACTGGACGCAGAGGACACAAGGGTTTTCTGCAAGTTCAAGTTTGTATACACATCTGAGTAACAGACTTGATGTACGGGACTTTCTTTCTCACAGTGAGAGAGGAGACAGGGAGTCAGGACTGTTCTTGTATTCAACCTAAGAGTTTAGGCTTTTCTCAGATTTTAAACTCTTCAGTTCTTGAAAATATGTGACCAATAGTAATTATTATTTTGATGGTTAAAAGTCTTACCAGGGTGTAAGTACTTACACAAATATTCCAGGGTGGCAAGGCTGGTGAAAATTTTTATCAGTTCAGTTGCCTATGCCTCTATTGGACTGCATGGAACAAAAATGGTCATCTATTTTTTAACTCTCCAGATATATTACATTGCGACACTTTTGTTGTACAATGATGACAGTCTAATTAAAATTGGAGGGAGCCTGGTGACATGCTTCACACAGAATCACACCTTATTTTAATAAGTCCAAATTCTCTCCTGTCCATTTAAAGAAAGCAAAGCAAAATGATCACTGTTTTAACTGCTAGGTTTCAGAATGTTAATGACGAAATAGAGTTGTAAGATGCAGTGAGCAGGGAGAAAAATCCAAAGAACATATTCACACATGTGCCGGCACAAACACGCACAGATTTTATGAGGGCTGGTGTTTACCGAGGGCCGTATTTATAGCTCTGTGTAATTTATAGCTTTTAAATGTAATGGTATAATGCAAATAAAGTTTTTTCTTCCCAAGCAATGAGCTCATGAATAAACTTGAAAAGGATGCTAGGCTGGAGACAGAGATGGGAAGAGGAGGCTGAGAATGAATCAGCATGCCCTGCTTTCGCCAGCAACTGTCACTTACAACCCTGGGATCAGTTCCCCGCTCAGCATGAAGACTCAGGGCTCGGCTATGTGTGACACAGCGCTGAACAATTCCCATCCGAGGCAACAGAGCAGGAATGCTGCTCAGCCCACCGTGCAACAAAAATGTATGAAATCGCATTAGCAGAAAAACAAGATTTCTGGGTCTTATCACAGAAAGGCTTTTTTCCCCTCCTAGATGAATGTTCACCTCTAATTGAACAACTGCTACCCTCTTTATTTCTACCTGAAAGTGGCTTTTATAACTCATAATTAAGGGCAGGATCTTTATAATCCCATCAGGATGGAATGTCTTTTTAGTGCCTAAATGCTGTTCATTAACAGGATATTTAAGGCTGTTGTTTTTTTTTTTTCCAGTGGTTAATTGGACCACAATTCATTTGCATGTCCTGAACAGGCATTTTAAGTCTATACAAGAAGAACTCCATTTAGACACTTTCTAAAACACATTCTGGAAGGCTGGCATCCTTGACCCTTGTAAAACAAACACGACATGCGATGTGATTTGTACTTGAGAGGGAAATCACAGCAGGGAAAAGAGCTAAAACCAAATCAGCCGTTCTCTAAATCAATTTGATAAAGTTGTTTTTAAGAGAGAAAGAAATTATACAGTATAATAATTTCTAAAAGTTGATGCCTCTTCATTAAAACAAAAATGGTATAAAAGTTCTGTAAGAATCCAAATGTAGAATTTTCCCCAAAGGAACTGTGTGTGTCACAGAAGCAGGGGTGGACAGCACTCCTGGGTGTTCACAATGGACTTTTGGAGGTTGGGGAGGCTTAAGGGTTAATTAGGTTAAAATACATGGCTGATTTTATGGGAAAGCATTATCTGTTCTACTCACAGGCTGTTAGATTTGGAAGAATATGGATACTATAGGTAGAACAATTCATTTAATAGCTCCAAATAGTACCTCTTCAGCAGGTGAAAACAAGCCCAGCCAGAAAGTTATCAAATGATACAAAGTTATGAAATAAACACATTTTTCAATAGAAACAGATATTTGAGTTTTGTACACTTTGCTTTTTTAGATTGCTACCCACCTACACTAACAGGCTCAGATCAGCCTTTCATATGCAATTCGCTTTATTTTCCCCACAAAATTCTATGTCTTTTCAATCAATCCTTGTGCATACGGACACTAACCAAAGCTATTTAGTCCTGAGGCTAACCTAGTACTAGCAACCCTTTTCTCTCTACCTTCCCTTCACAGTAACTCTCAAGCACCCCCAAAACCCTCCAATCATGGATAATTGCAGGGCTCCAGGATCCTTTAAAGAACAGGTTGGTAAACTGGCAGGCCTTCCAACTGGTAATTCCCTCAAATTTCTTCTAAGAATAAATACAGACCTTCAGCTAAAGGCATGCTGCTGAATTGGACACTTATTTCAAAATTCTCTATAAAAAAATAAAGAACATTATCTCCGTGTTCTGATTTTTTTCAAGGACAAAAAGTCAATAAGTCTTCTAAAATTTATAGAGCTGTCTATAGAAGTTATCTTAGTAATTGTCTACCATCATATATATACATATATATAATACCAAGACTCAGATTAAGTGATTTATCCAGTCTCTCAGCCAATCTAGAACTCAGATCTCTGTTTTGAAGGTTGAGCTCTTTCTACAGCAGTATTCTGCATCTGAGGTTTATTTAATTTATTAAATATCATGTATTACTATAAATTAAGTGGTAAGTTGAGATCACTACATTTCTAACAACCCCTTGAATAAAAACTGCTTACAAATTGATGACAAAAAGCACAAACAAGAAAAGCAAGCAAACAGACAAAGCCTTGTAGGATGAGTTTAAATAGAATACACAAAAATTAAATTTTAGGAATTATTTTTAAATTCTTGAGCCATAGATTAGATTAAGAACATGTTGCTTTAAAAATAATTTACTTAAGTTTTTATTTTATTCGCAACTCATTATGAATATAATTAGATATAAAAACTTTTCATAGTAATTTAAGCCTCTTGAAAATAAATCTTAAATATAGTGGCATGCATTTAAATCCATGGGTGTGAATTTAAGTTCCATGGTATGATTTTAAAATGCATGGTATGTATTTAAATGTAATGGAAGGAATCTGATGTTTGGTCTCACTCATTGAACGGATTTTAATTAAAATAAGAACTTTGGCTGTTCACCTAATTGGAGTAAGTGTTTGCTCTAGTTATTCATATTTTAAGAAAAATTTTATCTCAAGATAAATTTTATCTCACTGTATCTCAATAAACGTTACTATTATTATATTTAACATGTTATAAATAAAATATATATTAACATACAGACACTATCCAAAATGAAAATCACTTAAAATTACCTATTACATGCTGATAATAATTGCTAAAACTATTTTGTGTGAAACGTAGCACCATTATGGTTTTCTCTAAGAGAATTTACAGTTTTGTGAACTGTCTCAAACTGAACTCAAATTAACTGACTCTGTGTCTTTGTGCAAATAAACAAATAACTGTTTTATCGAAAGGATGACAAATGCAGCTTTTGGGGTTTTTTTTTATTTTATTTTTAGCCCTAGTAAATTATAATGATCTCAATGTCTAAAACCCCCAATGACAAAAAGACTGGAAATCCCTTCAATACTTTATCAGAAATGTAAAGAATATATTTTACACCAAAGAATACACCAATATAGAAATGTTTACATATTTTAAGTAAACAAAAATACCTTTTACTGACACAAGGTATCAGACAAAAAATATAATGTACATGAAACATTTTTGCTACATAAAGTTTGATGATTAAGCAATCGGAAGAATAAGGATGCTATCATTTTTGTATGTTGAAGTATGCAGAAATCTTAACCTGAAATTACATTCATGAATCAATTCAGATGTATTTTTGTATAAGTGCCTTTAGAATTATTTTTATTTTACTATTTTATTAGAGATGTCTACCTTACATAATTCATCAAGAAATAATACAAAATGATTTACTAACATACATCCTTTTGCAGAGATTTACTTAAGAATTTCTCTGAATATTGTTCATCCAGAGTTTTCTTTAAGTGCTTACAAATTTATTCTCAGTCAATAAATTCCAATAATCTGCCCTTAGGATAATAGTAATTAAATGTAGCCCTTAGTATTATATCATTTTTGGCAGAAAAAATCAGTTTTGCACAACAATACAAATTTCTTTCAATTATGAAAAAGAAAAGTTGAAATGGACCTAGTAAAAGGTCTATGATTAAATATATCAAACTTCTATTTTTTAAAAAGCAAAATTATTGCAAAAGTCACCTTGAAGTTTGTTTGATTTATAAACTTATCAGCACAGATTTTTCCAACCTACTTCTACAATAAACATAGCTATGCTATATAAAACAGAGGTGGTTTGTTTCATTTCATATTGTGTTTTTTTCTTAGATCATTTTAGCTCAAAATGCATTAGTAATGTCTACATTGTGGACAGGATTAAGTTTATGTTTTCACTATTAAGACCCTTTCTGCCCAAGTAGGATGCATGGAATATGTCGCCCAAGATTTATATGAAGAAAATGTTTCTTATCTTAAAAAATTAGCTAGTTAACAAAGATATTCTTAATGAGACGCAGAATTGATTTATATTTTATTTATAGAAGACCATAATAATGCTGAATACACTCACAATTTATTTTATTTGTAAGTTTATTTTATTGTGTTAAATATAATGTTTAGAATAACATTTCCAGTGCAACTATAATGTTTAGAATAACATTTCTAGTGCTTTGGGTACTAAGACATCAAAAAAACCAATGTAGCTACATTTTACTTTTAAAAAATTTCAGATTCTTATTCTACTTTACTGATATTCAAGGAAAAAGTACTGTATAAGAATAAAATTATTTTATTAACTCTTAGATTTGACTCTAAAATGTAAAGTGAAAAACTAGTGAGAATTACTTTCTTAATGAAGAAATTTGTATCATGTTTTGATTATATTATCAAAGTCTACCTCAACAGGCTTTAATAATCTATATAGGCACTTATCATTCTTTGCCTATGATATGATTATATACATGGATCATCCAAAAAAAAAAAAGATCAAATAGCAACCCATAGAGTTCAGTGAAGTGAGTGCATACAAAAATCAATAGCCACAGTCTGACATGCAATGCCTAGAAATAACCCTACAAGATATGAGCAGGACCTATTTACAGAAAACTGTAAACTTTCATGGAGGAATAATAAAAGGTAAGCTGAAAATATTAGAAACACTTCATATTTATGGATAGCACAATGCATGAGTGTAATTCCTCCTAAATTAATTTTATATGTTAATGAAAACCAAATAAAAATAACATGGCAATGAGGTTTTATCTGAGATGGGAGACACTTTCCAAAATGATTAGGGAAAAATTAACAAGAAAGAATAGCCCAGGGCTTCCCTGGTGGCACAGTGGTGGAGAGTCTGCCTGCCGATGCAGGGGACACGGGCTCGTGCCCCGGTCCGGGAAGATCCCACATGCCGCGGAGCGGCTGGGCCTGTGAGCCATGGCCGCTGAGCCTGTGCGTCCGGAGCCTGTGCTCCACAACAGTGAGAGGGCCGCGTACCACAAAAAAAAAAAACAAATAGCCCAGGAATATTTTAACCAAAACAAGAAGAGTGTTATGTTTATAAGTATTGTAAGATTTCAATGTAAGTGATACGGTATTGATAAAAGCATTAAGACAGATTAATAAAGCAAAGCAGTTCAAAAATCCTAATACATAAGAAATAGGTGTATTGTAAAAAAGCATCATAAACAAACGCAAAATAGATGGAATATTTATTCAGCAAAGACTTGGAAAGTTATCTATTTGAAGAATAATTAAGATAAGCACTTAACTTATGTCATACTAATGATTCTATTACAGATTTTAGTGTGAACAATGAAACTATAAAATACTAGGTGAAAACAGATTTTTTAAACTGGTATGAAGATACAAAAGAATTTTCTAAAATAAAGGCAATGAAAGAGATAAAGGAAAAACGATGTAATAAAATTAATAAGACTTTTGTACTTTAAAAAAAAAGCACAAGAACATAAACAAAATATAAAAGTAAACATATAATTGAGTAGAAATAATTTTGACAAGAGGTGGCTATCCTCAGCACATAATAAAAGGCTCTAAAAATCACTAATACTCTAATAAGGAAGAACATGTACAGATAATTCTTGATTGGAAACACATTAATTACAACAAATATATCAAAAATTACCATACTCATTACTAGAGAAACATGCAATTAAGCCACAATAATATTTATAATCTGTACAATCGACAAAATATACTTTAAATGTTAATTTAAGTAACTCATACAGTATTTGTAAGAATGTAAATTGATTATTAATTTTAAGAAAAAAAACTGACAATTATCTGAAAATTGTCATATGTTCATAGTCCCTAAAACAGTAATTCTACTTCTAAAGAAATAATCATAGATAGGTGCACAGATGTATATGCAAAGATGTTCATTGCAGTGCTATTTATAGTAGAGAAACATTAGCAATAATCAAAATGTCCAACAGTAGGTAAATAGCAAAATAAACTATGACCTGGGGACTTCCCTGTTGGTCCAGTGGGTAAGATTCCATGCTCCCAATGCAGGGGCCCAGGTTCAATACCTGGTCAGGGAACTAGATCCCATACACATGCTGCAACTGAGTTTTCATGCCACAGCTAAGAGGTTACCGCATGCTGCATCTAAATATCCTGCACGCAGCAACAAAGATCCCACGTGCTGCAACTAAGACCCCGTGCAGCCTAAATAAGTATATATATATTTTAAATAATTTAAGAAAAGTAAACTATGACTTATAATTCAGGAATTTGGTAGAATATTATTCAGCCATTATAATGATGCTTCCAAAGCATAAGACTTGGAAATTTTTCATGATACAGTGTGAAATGAAAATTCAAGACTCAAACATATTTTTATAACTATTAAAATAAACAGTCATTTAAAAATAAACATAAAACAAAATATTGGTAAGTTTAAGTATAATTTTTATTTTCTTCTTTATACTTTCCAAAGGTCTTACAGTGAAATATTTTCCTTTTATAATTATAAAATTCCTTTAAATTCTTTTAAAGACATAACTTCATAAATTGAAATTACTGGATAACAATTAAGGTGAGATAGAGTACAAACAGATATAGAAATACATATAAGTATGCTGCTACTATGTATATGTATATACATATATATCACAATATCATAATAAACAGTTACCTTAAATCAGTTTTAAGTAGCATCCACTCATGTGTTTACATTAATTTTCTGTCACAAGGTAATTTACTAGCAGAGGATGGCCTTTGCTTTTCCCCTTTGTATTAAAAGAGTTTCATAAAGCTTAAAACTAGTTTAGTTCTCTACTGACTTCCTCCCTACTTATCCTTTTTGTCTTCATTTTTTTAAATTAAGATTTAATTGACATATAATATTGTATAAGTTTAAGGAGTACAATATGTTGATTTCTTACCTTTATATATTGCAATATGATTATTGCACTAGCATTAGCTAACACCTCTATCATGTCACATAATTATCATTTACTTTTGGGGGTGAAAACGTTTATGATCAAGTCTCTTAACAACTTTGAGGTGTATGGTACAGTACTGTTGACTATAATCACAATGCTGTACATGAGATCTCCAGAACTTATCTTCTAACTGCATGTTTGGACCCTTTGACCAACATCTCCCCAATTCCCTCACCCTGCAGCCCCTGGTAACTACTATTCTATTCTGTTTCTTTTTCTTCATTTTTCTGATAACTCAAATTCTTTTCAAACAAGTAAGATATAAATAAATACAAATACGACTGTCATTTTCACATAGACCTGATACTATTGCCTGGGCTTCCCTGTAATTTTTATTTTAAACCTTCATTAGGCAGCTGATTGGCCCTCAGGAATGGCTTCTGCATGGAGATGCCAATGTCTGGACCTGGAACTCAATTCTGCCAGAGACTGCAACTCTCCAGGCCTGCCTCTCCAGTTGTTTATTCCCCAAAATGTAAATATTCACAACCACAAAAAAGCCTTTGCAAACCATTTCCGGCAGGAGGAATTCCCCGCAGAAGGAAATCACTAAAGCATACATATCTTTCCTTCTTGCATTAGGGCTGGAGAGTGTCAATATCACATTTTCACTGTTCCAAGTGTATCTAAAATAAATACGAGGGATTTCCCTGGTGGCGCAGTGGTTAAGAATCCGCCTGTCAATGCAGGGGACACGGGTTTGAGCCCTGGTCCAGGAAGATCCCACATGCCGCGGAGCAACTAAGCTCGTGAGCCACAACTACTGAGCCCACGCGCCTAGAGCCCATGCTCCACAATAAGACAAGCCACCGCAATGAGAAGCCCACGCACCACGATGAAGAGCAGCCCCCGCTCACCGTAACTAGAGAAAGCCCACGCACAGCGAGACCCAACACAGCCCAAAATAAATAAATGTATTAATAAATAACTAAATAAAATAAATACGAAATAGAACTATATAGTTTTTAAGGAAAACCTAGACTTCTGAATCTATCAGTGACTTCCTAGAAATCCCACATAAGTGCAAGAAAATGATGCAAAATTCCAGGAGTGTTATGCATTATGTCCTTTATGAGGAAGAATGAAGCTTTCCACAGTATAGTTTCTGGGTAAAAATGGAGTCTCTGTATTAAAGTTCAAGCAACAATGTAATTGTAAATAGAATATGTCATTTTGTTAAAACGGTGACTATTTTAGCAATGAATTCACCAAGAAAAGAATGTAAAATAGAGATTTAGATTTCTTGAAGCAGAAAGTTATCTCAGTGAGTATACATTACTATTCTGACCTTAACTGGAAATCCGTAATTCTAAATTGAAGATTTTCTTATCAGTAGTTTACAATTGAGATTACAACATAAACTTAAATAATTCAGGTAATTAATGCAAAGTGAATTTTTTATTTGAATTATCAATAGTTACCTCAAGTTATTAGCCTTGCCTTCTGTTGCAACCCTGATCATCGCTGGTTTAGGGAATTGAGAAATAATTAGTATTATTCTTTCTAGTGTTGTGCTTTTACTAGTTCACACAGTTCCTGGTTAGGAAAAACTACATGTCTTGAGTGTGTGTGTGTGTGTGTGTGTGTGCGTGTGTGTGTGTGTGTTTGCGTGTATTTGCTTGATGTTCAAACATATTGAGTATATTATCTGTAATGGTACACAAGCAAAAGGGAGAATCTTAAAAACTAAATTCTAACATCAATAATTGTCTCACACTACTACACTTGAAGATTTAATGAAAAATATTAACCACTATTTCCAACATTCTGATTTAAACATGATAACCTTCTATATTTAAAATTATTTTTATTATCATCCCTTTTTTTCAAGCGGAGGGAAATAATACTATGTTTATTTTTTTCTGCAGGATAAATATCAATTTATCATAAGGGAATTAAAATCTGTCATGGAGCCAATTACTAAATTAATAATTTAATAAGTAATTTCACCTTTGTATAATGTAACTCTAAACATTATACTTTGTTGGCAAGACCATTAACTCTGATTATATCAAACAAGATTTCTCCCAAACAGACCAAATGTTAAACCGTTATTTAGCGAACGAATAATTGATTTTCAAACGTTTATGTCACTTGCTTATCTGATAGGAAATAGCCTTCCAGTGTTGATTTGTAGAAGAGGAACTGAATGTTTAAACTTAAACAAGAAGAGGAAACCTCTGAAAAAATATTCCCTCTAGTAGAGTTAAGCTTATAGCCTTTGAAGGTTTATTTATGGTCTTTTTTAAACAGATTATTTTACATTTAACTTTTAACGAAACTGAATAACACAAATGAAAATTACTATTGCTCTTATTCTTCTGATTTTAGGTCTAAGGATCCAAGAGGCTTAAATGACAAAAAAATAGGTTGCTATGTTGCATTGACATCTGGTGGATTCAAGCAGTTATTACAAGGTTGCCGATAGCTCTGAATTTAACGACGTTAAAGCAGAAAGACATGTAAAGATCATCTCTAGTCTAAGCCAGTAATTTTTCAGTTATGAAACTGAGGCAAAGAGAAAGTAAATTTGTCAGAAATATTTGAAGAATGTTGAAAATACATTAAATAAATATAGCATTGGCCATGGTAAATAGAAATTCAATTTATGAAGCAGAAAACAAATACTGACATAGAATATATATATAGTTATAAAGTATATATAAAGTATTTTCACCTTTTTGGCAGGAAGATGGGGTTTCATTACACTGCTCTCTCTGCGTATGTTTGAAATAAAGAGATTTTCAAAGAAAATGTAAAACTGTAAAATGTTTTGTGAAGTAAAATATATACATGTATTTCTGCTATTATGATAAAGAACTTTGGCTTTTTAATTTACCTGAATGTGAAAAGAGATGAGACAAGAAGAGAAAATAAGGACTAACGTTGCTTCTGCTCTCTGTGTATTTTAGCAGTCCTCTGAGGTGATACTTCTTAAGGAGGAAATAATGAATCAAGGCATTTCCTTCTCAAGCTCAAATACTTTGCCTCTTAAAATCCTTCCTCAAAGAAACTTGAACACAGTATCACAAGAGAGAACAATCTTCTGTGTGGCTTTTCAGACATTGGCTCTCCCTGTCCACGTGACTTTCCTCTCCCTGGATGCACGTGGCGGATGCCTGTGCCTCGGACGCCTGTGCCTCACAGCCTACTCTCACCCCAACCCAGAGTCCTTCCTAGAAACAACTCTGAAGAGCCTTCCTGGCTCTCTCCATTGGTAGTTTCCTTGCATACTCTCCCTACAGCACCGGACACATAATCTTATATGTGTTTGTTTCTCTTCCTAGACTGTAAGCTTCTGTAGGGTAGGGACCCAGCCTGTTGGCCTTTCTTTCCAGTGCCTAACTTCTGGGAAATAGTAGGTGCTCAGTTAGTGCCTGCCAAATCATATGTGCTATGGTACTATTTCCTGCAGGCCTTGCTAAGTTTTACATTGCTCCCACTACCAAAAATCCCTGTTATTAACTTCCCTTACTAATATTAAGTTTTGAAAGATTCCATCTAGCAGAAAACCAGTATTTCTGAAGTAATAATACCCTTAACCAACTTTGTTGATCAAAAGACAGTACTTGCCTGTCAGAATTTCTAAGGGTCCCCATCCAGCTAAGAAGTTCTCATCTGGAGTGTGTCCAAGAAATTCCTACTTAAGCACAAGTTTATTATCATCTGGCCTAGAAACCTAGAGAATTAGCAAGACATAGGAGGTTATTTTTTCTTTTGGCCACACTGCGGCATGTGGGATCTTCGTTCCCCTAGTGGAGTCTTAACCACTGGACTGCCAGGGAAGTCCCAAGACATAGGAGTTTTAATTAATGGGATTCTGGAAAGTGAAATAACAGCGTAATTTATATTATTGTCAGTTTTCTTGACTTTTTAAAAATATCTTCACTGAGAGACATCACATACCATAAAATTCAAAAGTATTTTTCAATTTATAATTACATGAAGTTCATGATTCAGTATTTTTTAATATATTCACAGATTTTCTCAATCCTCTTTACAATCTAATTTTAGAACATTTGCCTCATCCTCCGCCCACAAAAACCTATACTCATTAGCAATCACTCTCTATCCTCCCTGACCTTGGCCCTAGGCACACAGTCATCTGTTTTCTGTCACTATAGATTCGCCTATTCTGGACATCCGCATAAATGACATCATACTGTAGATGGTCTTTTGTGATTGACGTTTTTCTTTTAGCATAGTATTTTCAAGGCTAATCCACATTTTAGTGTGTATCAGTACTGAATTCCTTTTACTGTCAGATACTATTCCATTGTATCGCTCTACCATAGTGGTTTCCAATTTTTGGCTATTATAAATAATGCTGCTGTGAACATGGATATACAAATTTTTGTGTGGACATGTGTTTCCATGTCTCTTAGATATATATAGCTAAGAGTGGAATTTCTGGATAACTTGGGTAACTCTATGTTTAACTTTATGAGGAACCGTCAAACTGTTTTCTCAATTGTAATTGATCTACGTGTCTTTCCTTAGACCAGTACATTGTCTTGATTACTGTAGCTTTTTAGTAAGGTTTGAAGTAAGTGTGAGTTTTCCAACTTTGTTCTTCTTTTTCAAGATTGTTTTGGCTATTCGGGGTCCCTTGCATTTGCACATGAATTTTAAAACCCATACATTTTGTTCTTCTAGAAATTTGTTATTTATATGTTATTTTTAGTTATGTCTTCTAAGCTTTTAATTTCTTTCTGTCATGATTTCTTATTCTTCTTATATTTACTCTGTCTCTTGAGATTTAAAAAAACTCTCCCAGGCAACTAATTTGGGTTTCAACAGTGATCACCTTATCTTTTACTTTTTTTTTTTTACTTTTTTTTTTTTTTTTTTTTTTTTTTTTTTTTTTTTTTTTTGCGGTACTTGGGCCTCTCGCTGTTGTGGCCTCTCCCGTTGCGGAGCACAGGCTCCAGACGCGCAGGCTCAGCGGCCATGGCTCACGGGCCCAGTCACTCCGCGGCATGTGGGATCTTCCCGGACCGGGGCACGAACCCGTGTCCCCTGCATCAGCAGGCGGACTCTCAACCACTGCGCCACCAGGGAAGTCCATCTTTTAATTTTTAATTGCAAACATTTTAGTTCCAGAAATTTTAGGGTGGGGTGTGTGTGCGCGTGTGTGTGTATTATGACTAAATCTTATGTCCTCTTATTACTATTTTATTTAATGACAGCTTTACTGAGATATAATTCACATAACATAAATTCATCCTGGTAAAATGTAAAACCCAGTGGTTTTTAGTATATTCACAGTTCACCTAATTCCATAATGTCTAATTTGAGAACATTTTCATAACCGCCAAAAGAAAGTCTGTACCCATTAGTCCTTGGCAAATTCTTGACAAACCTCTTTCTTGACAACTTATTCTTTCTTTACTTTAATAAAACTACCACTTTGCCTTGATCTAGTCACTTATTCAAAACTAAGGTATACTCAGGGTACTTGTTATGATTCACCTTTCTCTAGAGAAATCTTAAAACTTTTTCGGGGAAGTGGTCAATTATTGACATAGAATTGAAAAAATTTTTGCTTCTCATCACTTAAAGCACAAGGCTTTCCTTTCTTTTAAGATTATTCAGGCTGCATTTCAAACCCATACTGTAGCTGTATATTTGAGCATTTAAATTTTATGAAGTGTCGAGGAAAAAAAAAATTGACTTCCTGGCTATATCCATTTTGCCCGTCTCTTCCTTTTACATAGCAATTGCATTAATAAATGATTTGCAAGAGTATTGTGAGAAAAATTAGTGAAAATAATTTAAGCACAGTGTATTGGTACTCAATTCTACATCAATAATGAAAAGTTTCTTGCCCACCCCGTTGGAAAACATTACGTTGAACTCAGCTGTAGAAGGTCCCTGAGTTACGTCAGAGGAAGCTTTTCTAAGAACAAACAAAACAATGAGTTCAAACTTGGAGACAGTCCTACTCTCCCATTATTTTCAAAATCATCAGGAGAGCTTTGAACCCCTTCATCACATGGAAGCATAGTAGAATAAACTTGAGCTTTGAAGTTAGGCAGACCTGGCTTGGATTTCATTAAGCAGTTATGTTATCTTAGACAATTAAAAAAAACAAAAGACAAACAAAACAAAACCAGAAACAAACAAACAGACATAAAATCTGTGAACTTCAGCCTCCTCACCTATACTGTAATCTGATTTCATCCTGGCCTCACCAGCCAGGCATGCAGATGAGGTCACATTAACCATAATGACTCATACTTCCTTGACAATTGTCCCCTCCAGCTCAGGCAGGATTTCTGGTTCCGTAAGTTCACTTCCCCAATGTGCCTCCAGGTGTGCCTCACAAGTGCTTACTTGCAAATAAGTTAGTTCCACTCATACCATCAAGGGCACTGTCCCTCCTCCACATCACACTGGGAGCTCCAATCTGTTCTCCTGTTCCTTGGAATAGAGGATTGCCCACCACCTTGGGCCAGATACCTGAAATGACCTTGGTACTTAATTCTCAAAATCTCTACCCATCTCTCCCCTAACCTGAGCTTCTATCTGGTTTTCTAAGGGCAGGAAGTCTATGCAAACCATCTTTAAAGATGTGGTTTTCCAACCCCAGGGTGCATGAGGATCACCTAGTGAGTTGTTGAAAATGCAGACTCCTGAGCTCCATGCAGGTTTCTAAACTGAATTTCTGGTGTCAAAGTTCCATGGGCCACCTGGAAAACACGTGTCTGGTGTATTGCTGATTGGGATGGTGTCAGCCTGTCTGAAGCGTCCACGACTTGACCTCTGTCATTTCCAGACCTTCCTTCCTCTAGCAGGGTGCCATCCACAATCCAGCTCAGCCTGGGAAGGGCCAGCATGTAATCAGGAGCTCACCTGGCTTTAGTTCTCAGGTGATTAGCCATGATAAAAATGTCCTTGGTAGAGAGTAGTCTGAGGTGTAAATGGATAGCGTCCTGGATTATCATCATTTTTTTCTCCTAACTTTTTTATCTTCCTGTGCTCCCTGGACACATCTATTCACTCATTTCCCCGTAGCTGACACCTGGCAGTGATCATGGATTCTTTCCTCTTTCTTATTCCCAGTATACAATCACTCACCAAGCCCTGTCTAATCTCCCTCCTGGGCTCCCTTTAAATCTGCCCCTACTCTCCACTGGGCCGCAGCCACTGAGTTCAAGCAGCACCCTCTCTCACCCAGACTATTAAGACCAACTCCCAATGCTTCTCTCTACATCCAGTTCCTTCCTTACGTCGAAATCTAACCTCTAGCCAGAATGATTTCTCAGAAAGGAAAATCCGTCATCCCACTTCTCACTATCCCCCAAATCAGTCATTTCCCTCCATAATATTGTACACAAAACCCCAATATATTAAACTGATAAAACGAGCTGCCCAACTGAAGGAGACTCCTGAAACGTGTTGATGGGAGGAGGAAGAATAGACCTGCAGGCACCCACTCAGCCTTCCTGGACCTCCCCCACCTTTCCCGCCAGCCCCTGCAGCAGCTCTGAGTAACCACCTCCACAAAACCAGTGGTGTCCATGAAATGCCATTTGAAAACCACATCTCTAAAAGATAAATTCATAATTCCCTGTAAAGCAAAAAAAAGCCTCCTCTAATCTAAGCCCCACTCAACTCTCCAGCTTCATCCCCTCCCATCATTCCCTAGAGATACCCTGTGCTCTGTAGCTGTGCTGACAATATGGCAGTCACTAGTTACATGCAACTCTTTAAATTTAAAGTAATTGAAATTAAATTAAATTAAAAATCCGGTACCGCTGTCAACTAGCCACATCTCAAGTGACCAAGAGCCACCTGTGGCTGGTGGCAGCCACGATGGCCATCACAGATACAAAGTATTTCCACCTGTGCAGAAAGTTCTATTGGCCTGCACTGCTCTAGTGATATGAAACTAACTGCAGTTCTCCAAACCCCACCCACTTTCTCACAGTCTAGAGCCTTCACACATGCTGTCCTCTCTGTCTAACATCTTTTCCTCTCTGTTGTCTATTTGGTAAATTCCACACATTCTCCAAGAGTCTGTCTGGAGAAAACTGCCCTTAGGAGCCTTCCCCTAACTTTCCAATCTCCTGTCTCTTTCAGGGACGACTTGAGCACTGTTTCCTCCCTGAACGCTTTGTACTCTAAAATCCTTCTAAGCTCCTGCCAAGGCTGGCAGGAAAGGTGGGGAGGTACGGCGCTTTTCACCTGTTTTTTATTTGCTTGGCTGTGTATATTGCATATTAGACTGGGAGCAGAAATATTTTAACTCATCTTTGTAATCAAAGCAATCAATAAATATCTATTAAATTAATAAATTAATTGGTAAAGGATGGAGAAAAATCAGACTGCTAAATACATTTGGGTGAACATGGTAATCATCATGGAGATGGTGGATGTGTTAGGCAGCAGAATGACCCCGCCTCCAAAGATGTGAATGTCCTGTTGCTCAGAACCTGTGAATATGTCACCTGACGTGGCAAAAGGGACTTTGCAGATGTTGGTAAAGTTAAATTGTTTGAGACAGGGAGATTATTAGGTATTATTCAGGTGGGTCAAGTTAATCACAATGGAATCCTTAAAAGTGGAAAAGGAGGCAGGAGAGAAGATCAGAGTAATGCAATGTGAGAAGGATTCAGTCAGCTGTTGCTGGCTTTGACCAGAAGGAAGGAGGTCAGGAGCCGAGGAATGTGTGTGGCCTCTAGCAACTGGAAAGTCAGGAAGACAGATGGTCCCCTAGAGCCTCCAGAAAGGAACATAGCCTGCCTATCCCTTGCTTTTAATCCACTGAGATCCATTTCCGACTTCTGACCTCCAGAACTGTAAGAAAACACATTTATGTTGTTTTAAGCTGCTATATTTGTAATAATTTGTTAGAACAGCAGGAGGAAGTGAATACAGTGGAATCAGGAAGGAAAGGGTGTTGGTACAGAAAGAAAGTATATTTAACTGGGGGACTTCTCAGCCCTGGGGTCTTGGAGTCCAATGCGGGGAGAAAGCCCCACTGCTGTAGAGTGAGGACATCATCACTGACCCCAAGAGGATGTGTCCTGGGTTCTGGCTTTAGTCTGAGAATCACAGTCAGGTGTGAGAGGGTTTCACCAGACCCTGGAGCTGGGGATTTTAGTACAGGCAGGAAGAGGGTTTCTCTTGAAAGGCCCAACAGTGCTAACACCTAGTCTACATTTTATCCTCTTTGAGAACACAGAAAATGACCAAATGACATTCCCTGGGCCCGACCCTCGGCATCTAAGCATCAAGCTGCCATAGCTGTGAACTATGTCTGTGAGCATCTGTGCTTTATCTCAGTATATTTTGTGCATCCATCAGCAAGATAAGTCCTAAGGTAATTGCTTCTTCGCTTTAGGCCTTTCCGGCTTACTAAAGCTGTCACAGGAAAGCTCTACTTTCAGATGGTGGGGAAACTTGTAGATACAAATATTGAATTATTGTGTAGTACACCTGAAATTAATGTAAGGTTATATGTCAATTATATCTCAATTTTTAAAAACTGATCTTGCACCTAATGTAAATGCCATCTTAGGTAATTGACAGGAGAATTTTCAAAGGCAGATTTTGAAATGCATCCACTACACCCAGTTCAAAAATTTATAAATTTTCTCTAATCCCACCATCTAAAAGCCAGTTCTCCCCTAGGCAATTCCTGAACTCCCCAAAACTGTATGTGTAACTTCCAGCTGTGCCTTGTATTTCTTTTTCTTCCCCTCACTGTACAGTTATCTACTTAAGCAAAGGGTCTTCTTCATAGGTCCTTGTAGCTTATTATAGTGTCTATCACAAAGCACCTAATAAATGCTCAATGTTCATTGCAGCACTATTTACAATAGCCAAGACATGAAACCAACCTAAATGTCCATCAACAGATGAATGGATAAAGAAGATGTGGCACATATATACAATGGAATATTACTCAGCCATAAAAAGGAATGAAATTGAGTTATTTGTAGTGAGGTGGATGGACCTAGAGTCTGTCATACAGAGTGAAGTAAGTCAGAAAGAGAAAAACAAATACCGTATGCTAATGCATATATATGGAATCTAAAAAAAATTGGTACTGATGAACCTAGTTGCAGGGCAGGAATAAAGACATAGACATAGAGAATGGACTTGAGGACACGGGGTGGGAGGGGGAAGCTGGGGAGAAGTGAGAGTAGCATCAACATACATACATTACTGAATGTAAAATAGCTAGCTAGTGGGAAGCAGCAGCATAGCACAGGGAGGTCAGCTTGGTGCTTTGCGACCAACTAGAGGGGTGGGATAGGAAGGGTGGGAGGGAGAAGCAAGGGGGAGGGGATATGGGGATGTATGTATGCATGTGGCTGATTCACTTTGGTGTAAAACAGAAACTAACACAGTATTGTGAAGCAATTTTACTCCAATAAAGATGTATTTAAAAAATGCTCAATGAATATTTGTTGAGTTCCTTTATTCTTTTCATCAGTAAGTAGATGTTAAATTGCCCCGCTATGCAGGGCACTGTGTGAGACAGTGAGGATAAAACAGGAGGCCCATTATGCACAAATCCTGCTTCATGGAACTCCCAGGTTACTGGCCACACAGACATTAATCAAAACCTCACAGATGCAAGTGTGATTTCAGTTGTGATTTGCAATCCAAAGGCAAGATGTGGTGTTGTGACTGCCTAGTAAAGGCATTTCCAAACCGGGGAGGTCCGGGGAGATATCTCTGAGGAACTGATGTTTTGAGCTGAGTTCTGAAGGAAGAATGGGGGTTAACTAAGTAAGGGATTGGGGAAGTATACAAGGCAGAAGGAACAGCACATGCAAAGTCCCTGAGCCAAGATGGAAAAGGAAAGAAGGAATGGATTGACATCCTCTCCTAGAGCAGGTCGGCCGCCAGGGAAGAAGGTCAAGGCCTCGCACGTCTCACTCTCCCTTGCCATTTCCCCACCCCTTCATAATATCAGTATCAATATTAAGTGGCAAATATCCCTACATTAAAACAGCATCCAAAGTTTGGAGCTTTAAACGCATTAAAATTTTTTCATTCACAGTTCATGAATTTTATTTTATTTTATTTTTAATATTTATTTATTTGGCTGCACAGGGTCTTAGTTACGGCATGCAGGATCTTTAGTTGAGGCATGCAGGATCTAGTTCCCTGACCAGGGATCGAACCTGGGCCCCCCGTATTGCGAGCTCGGAGTCTTAACCACTGGACCATCAGGGAAGTCCCAACACAGTTCATGAATTTTAAATTGCAGATTTGTATGGAGAAACAGTCAGTGGCACAAGAATCAAAAGAATTTAGGTTCTAATTACTGTGTAATCTTGGTTATTTGCTTAACTTCTCTGGGCCTTGTTTTCTTTTTTGTTTTGTTTTTTTTTTTTGGCTGTGTTGGGTCTTCATTGCTGCATGCGGGCTTTCTCTAGTTGTGGTGAGCGGGGGCTACTCTTCATTGCAGTGTGTGGGCTTCTCATTGCGGTGGCTTCTCTTGTTGTGGAGCATGGGCTCTAGGCACGTGGGCTTCAGTAGCTGTGGCATGTGAGCTCAGTAGTTGTGGCTCATGGCCTCTAGAGCGCAGGCTCCGTAGTTGTGGTGCACGGGCTTAGGTGCTCCGTGGCATGTGGGATCTTCCCGGACTAGGGCTTGAACCCGTGTCCCCTGCACTGGCAGACAGATTCTTAACCACTGCACCACCAGGGAAGCCCTCCCTTGATTTCTTGATTTGTAAAATTAGGAGGGTAGACCATAGACTACTGTAGAAGTTCCTCCCTGCTCTAAGTCTTCTATATTTATGTGGGTTTAGGTATTTAAGGTTTAAAGAGGCATTGGCATGGTATAATAAAATAAATAAATAAATAAAGCAAAGTATGACATGTTTCTCATCTCTGATCTGTTACTCTGTAGCTGTGTTATCTTAGGCAAATGACTTAACCTTTCTGATCCACAGTTTCTGACTATAATAATGTCTACCCTGCAGAGTTATAAGAAAAAAATATATAAAGTAGTTGACTCACAGAAGTTATTACAACTGAAATACACTATTTTAGTACTCTGAAGGATTCTATGACCTCCTTTTCAAAGGAAATTGTAAAACAATACATAGTAGTTTTAAGAAAAATGAATCTTTTTCAGAGTTTTCCAAAGAGTGTAATCATTTTTCCTCGATAGATGCAGGGTGTTATTATTCGCTATCGCCACTAACTTAGACACACCCTGATAAGTAGAAAATTACATTTACTAAGCATTTGCCCTTTTGCTGAAAAGACCATTGAATTTGAGAACGTGAAAGGCCTTTTTCTCATCAAGTAAGGAGAGAAGAGAATTACTGTCAATAGGGAATTTGCATCTACAATCTAACAATTTTTGTTGGTTTCAACTTTCATTCTAAGAGGCATTGTCCTTAGTATTTAGGGAACAAAATGTGGGAAGTGAACCCCTCAGTATGACAGGCTATGAGAATGCTCACCGCAGAGAATCGTGCCATTAATTCAGTGCAGTTTTAGGAAAATCTTATGAGAAATAATTTTCCCTGATGTCTTACCTACATAGGCCCTGGACCCGAAATCCCAGCAAGCATAAATCCTCTCTCTTCTCTGAATAACCGACATGAACGGTGCTGTGTGCTTCTAACTGTGACAGGTAAAATTAGATTTTTGAAGACACATTCTTCATTCCACCACAGAAAAATGGTTACAATTATTTCAAAAGTTTAAATCAAAATATTTAAACCAAAAATTTTCATTTCTTTTACATCATCTCTTTTACTAAAGTTTTAGAAATATCACATTATTTATTCCACTTCCATTTTCATCAGATGGAGCACTGTTTACTGAAGGAGAGGAAAAATAATTTTTTCTCTACACCTCCAGTTTCTTGGCTGAACCCCCCCGCCCAATAAAAGAGAGATTAACAGGAAAAAAACAGACAGAAGTTTAATAACATGTATATCTCCTGTATCCATGGGAGATACCCAAGAAAACTAACTCCCCAAAATGACCCAAGCCACCACCTTAAATACCATCACCAGATAAACATAAAAGGTGTCAGGGGTGAGGGTGTGGAGAGCCAGTTACGAGAGTTGCCAGGAAAAGCACAGTAAACAGGGGCAAGGTTCTGCAGATTTAAGTCCTGTCTCTCTCCACTAACACAAGTTTCCAGAATTTTAGACAGCTTCCTCTTCTTGGTATGAGAGGAAAACATGATTACAAATGGAGGTTTCCCTTACAAATGTAAATTTCTCTTACAAAAGGGTAACTTCGGTTTTCAGAGCTTCTCCTGTGTCTGTTTCTTGAAAATAACCAGCTCAAGATAATCTTTATGCCAAAGAGGCATATTTTGGAGTGGGGTATTCTGCTCCCCTTCACTGTATTGAGAAATCTTCCCAATACAAAACACTTACATTAAAATTACATTAAAAATATTTTGAAATGCATGATTGAGCTTCTGGGACAGTAAGGCAGTTCTTGGAGGCCCCATACAACAGGGCTAAAGTGATGTTTATGCTGAGAGTATATTCCTAATTCTGGTGGCCCAGGGCATGTAGTCTGGGGTTCAAACCAGTCAGATGGAAGTTCCCTGCATAAAACATAAAAGGAGACTAACTTGAGAAATAAAAACGCATTCTGCAGAGGTAGGTGCTGGGGCTAGTTGCCAAGCATAGCCATGCAGCAGGAAGAAAACATGAGGAAGGAAGGGAGGGAAGGAGGGAAGGAGGAAAGAAGGAAGGAGGGAAGGAAGAAAGGAAGGAAGGAAGGAATGGAGGGAGGGAGGGAGGGAGGGAAGGAAGAAGGAAGGGAGGAAAGAAGGAAAGAAAAGAGAGAGAGAGCTTAAAGATATAGGGGGAAATAGAATGTAGGGAGAGAAGGAGAAGAAATGAAGGGAGAGAGGTGAAGGGGAAGAGGAAAGGGTCTTTTCAGAGAATTTCTATCCTAAACTGAAACTTACGTGAGCTTGAGAATTAAAATTGAATTAATCTGTGTTCCCAGTAACCCAAGCTAAAAATTTAGTTTCAAATCTCTAGGTTGGTAGTATACTAAGGGGCTTAGCAGAACTAAGTGTAACTGTGCTCTAGGAGAACGCACTTTAAATCCAGACATCAAGGAATTCCCATAAAAAAAAAACTTTTCCAAGGAGCATGATTTGACAGTCATAACCTCAAGCCATCAAGAAATCAAGCCACCATCAGCAAGTCATCAGGAATAACGAACTGCCGAATGAGACACACCATGTCTGCTAATATGGAGTTATCAGATACAGGTTATCCAATAAATATGTTTACTGTGTTTCAAAGAAATAATAGAAGGAGCTGAAGATAAGATGAAGAAGTAAGAGGTTATCAAAAATGACCAGTCAGAACTGAAAATAGCCAAATAGAAGACATAAAATGAAAAAAGTAATACTTGAAATTAGAAACACAATGGGTGTAGAAAACTCTTGCTCGTCCACCAGTTCTACAAAGACTGAGTCATTAGCCACTGCAGACGCTAACTGACCTGCACCCTGAAAAGAATGTAGGATGAGAAGCAGGATGGGGCACTCTGTGCTTTGGAAAACCAGACCTCTTATAGTTAGTTGTATGTCTCAGGAAGACTCTTGCATCTTCCCATACACGGAAAAGCACTAAAATCATTAACTGAGATACCAGTTCCTTGTGACTAGCAGTAAACTTTAACAGAGATGTGTGCTTGACTACACAGATTCCCTAACCAAAAATCATATATATACTGACTTCTCCCCTACCTCTGTGGAGCAGTTCCCTCAGAGCTACCGAGAGGCTGTTTCCAGGGCTATAGTCCTCAATACAGCCCCTGAATAAGACTGAAATTCATAACTCTTACATTGTGCATTTTTCTTTTACTTGACAGTTGCACAGCAGATTAGACACGGCTGAAGAAAAGATCACCAAAACACAGTCAGAAAGTGATGAGATGGAAATTAGGAAAGAGGTTGAAAGTGTCGGGTCATAGAATGAGAAAATGTGAAGTATAGCTAATCAGTTTTCCAGAATGAGCAAATAGAATGAGAGAAAAAATTTTGAAGAGATATTGGTGAAGAAACTTTTGGAATTTATAGAGAATAACAATTTTCAGATTCATTGAATCCAAGGAACCTTGAGCAAGATAAACAGAAAGAAATCTATACCTATTGAAAATGTACTGAAACAAAAGAACACCCAAGAGATCCCAAAGCTGCCAAAAAAGAACAGGTATTTACCTCCATCTTCAAAGTGCTAAGAGATTTTTATATTCAGTGAAACTGTCTTTCAAGAACAAGGGTAAAATAAAGACATTTGCAGACAAAGACAAAGGTTACAAGCAAAGAAACTCACTAAAGAGCTTCTGAAGTATAATCAGCACTCTGTATCCACAGATTTTGCATCTGTGGATTCAACTAACCACAGATCAAAAATATTCAGAAAAAGAATATTCCAGAAAGCTTCAAAAAGCAAAACTTGCATTAGCCATGAACTACTTACATAGCTTACATTGTATTTACAACGATTTATGTGGCATTTATATCGTATTAGGTATTATAAGTAATCTAGAGATGACTTTAATTATACAGGAGGATGTGTGTAGGTTATATGCAAATACTACACGGTTTTATATAAGGGGCTTGAGCATCCAGAGATTTTTGTGTCCATGGAGGCCTTGGTCCAATCTCCTATGGATATTGAAGGACGACTGTATGTTCTTCTGGAAGAAGGAAAATGATCCCAGAAGGAAGGTCTCAGATGCAAGATGGAATGGTGAATGAAGAAAATAATAAATGCATGACTAAATCTGGAGACTCACTGATTACATAGAATAGTAATGCCAAAAATGACTACTTTTTGCAAGTATAAAGATACAGCAGGGCTTTCCTGGTGGCACAGTGGTTAAGAATCCTCCTGCCAATGCAGGGGACACAGGTTCGAGCCCTGGTCCGGGAAGATCCCACATGCCGTGGAGCAACAAAGCCCGTGCGCCACAACTACCGAGCCTGCACTCTAGAGCCAGTGAGCCACAACTACTTTAGCCTGCATGCCTAGAGCCCGTGCTTTGCAACAAGAAAAGCCACCGCAGTAAGAAGCCTGCGAACCACAATGAAGAGTAGCCCCCGGGCTTCCCTGGTGGCGCAGTGATTGAGAGTCCGCCTGCCGATGCAGGGGACACGGGTTCGTGCCCCGGTCCGGGAAGATCCCACATGCCGCGGAGCGGCTGGGCCCGTGAGCCATGGCCGTTGAGCCTGCGCGTCCGGAGCCTGTGCTCCGCAATGGGAGAGGCCACAGCAGTGAGAGGCCCGCATACCGAAAAAAAAAAAAAAGCAAGGGAATGATTAACGCAAAGTTTAGACTGGTACATGCCGCCATAGGCCATCCCTCCCTGAGGAGCTGGTTGCATCCTGAAAAGAAACAGAGGATACACTCAAATGGATTCGAGAGGAAGTTACTAAAGGGATTACTTACAAAGGTAGGGGCAGTGTGTAGAAAATAAGTTAATGCATTGCCTATTGCAACTGGAAGTCAGAAAGCAAAGGAGGCTGGAGATGGAGACCGTAGGGGTCAGGGTCCCCAGAGCACGGAGCACATTGAGCAGAGCAGAGCAAGGGCATCAGGGTGACAGGCAAACTGAAGGTATCTGCACAATGGACTCATTTCATTCTTCCTTTAAGTCAGTAAATGTATTTTTTTTATACCAGTTTATGTACATGGTATATTTTACAGCTCAAAAATGTGGGGAAAATGCAACAAAAATAGTTTTTTATTCCCCGTCATTGAACTATTACTATAATGATATTTCAGAAGCAGAAATGAGGAGCAAGGAAAGTAAGAAACATTGAATGACTAGTAATGGGCATTGTTTTTCCTTTCAGGGAGAGCAGTTTGCTGGTGCAAAAGGGGTAGACTGGGAGTAATTTAGATCACATTTGCTGTGAAGATGATGTAACATAAGTAAATAAATGTTAAATAGAAGACTGTTAAAACACAAAATTCAGTGGTCATAAAGTCATTTTTCTTTCTTTCTTTCTTTGTTTTTAGTTTCAGCTCTCCCACTTATAATGAAATTATGTACAGAAGCATAATTAAGCAGTAGTAATAACCAACAATTACAAGGTGCTTACCCTTTTTCAGGCAGCGTTCTAAGTGTCATACCTGTATTAGGTCGTTTAATCATTACTGAAAACATACAAGGTAGGATTATTAGTACTTTTTTTTACAGATGAGGACCCTGAGATGTAAAAAAGTCAAATCACTAGATGGTGGGTTGAGCTCATGTTCTCCTGTGTCCTGGAGATGCTCCAACTGAGGGAAGCTTAGATCGTGAGGTTTTAACCCGTGGTTCATTAAAGGCTCTGAAATCATAGATAAACTCTTATGTGTATGTCACCTGAATGTCCCAGACATCCTTGCCTGTGAAATCAAGTTTCCATTTGATGTCCAAGTCATAAATAGTCTGAATCCCCAGCATGCTTGAGTGACCAAAGTCCAGTTCTTTTTCTAGCTGCCCGGCAAAACAAATCTTGCCATTTCCAGGCAAATTTACGTGGTCCGCTGAAAGGGATCAGAACCAGCCTCCTCAAAATGTGCTGCTTTGTCATGTGGATTATTTTGAACTAAAGACAATGCAAACTCTGAGGGTGCAAGAGAAACTCTGCTCCTCCCTTAAATACCTAGAAGAATTTAAATTGAGGGTCTTTCCCAGAATGAGAATTATTACCAGAGATAAATTTTATCTGAGTGACCCATCTACATGGCAAGGCAAATATCTAATTACTAAAAATCTGCTCTTTTTATTGTCTTATGAATTACCTCCCCTTCTTTGAAGCCCCGGGTCCCTTTCCCATTCCTTAGTTTAGGATGACATATATACTTCATTTTATCCTTCTGTCTTGGAAACTCTCATGTACGTGGGGTTCCTGTATGTATAAAGTTAAATTTGTTTTTCTCCTGTTGATCTGTCTCATGTTGACTTGATGACTAAGCCAGCTGAAAGAGCCTTTGAAAAGCAGAGGAAAATTCTTTCTTTCCAACACCACACATCATCCTGGTTGTGGCTTGCCCAACCAGACCTCTGTCTCTAGAGCGTCCATAGTCTCCTTTCTGCAGATACCTCTTGCCGTTCTACAAATAATTTCTGGTGATCTAATTTGATAAAGGGCTAGATGTTAAATCTTACAAAGGATGATTATTAATGTTTTACTCAAACTTTGTCAAATATGTTACCTCAATTGCACTTTTTTTGTATGATTTAATTAGGTAGACTCAGAGCTTTTTGGTGAGTTCACTAAATATACAAATATTCTTTGGATACAAATATTCTTTGTTGTTAACTGAGACTAGAGCTACAGACTTAAGGTGCCAGATGTGTACATGGTTTACACATTCTCATCACTCTATACATGACCCTCTATAATTTTTTAAAATTTATATATAAAGTTTTAAATAATACAATGAATACCCATGAACACATCACCCACAAATTAGAACATTACAAATAATCTACATCTTCCTATTTGCTCTTCCTCTTTCTTATCTCTCCCTCTTCCCTCAGAAGGAATAGCTATCCTGAATTTTATGTTCATGCTTCCCTCGTCTTTTCTGTTTTACAATAAATATATGTGAACTAAAAATAGACAGATGCACAAATACTCTACTATGTAATTTTATGTGTTTTTTAACTTTATAAAAAGGATATTAAACTATGTGTTGCCTTTTTTGATTTGAACTGTTGATTCAACATTATATTCCTAAAATTAATTCACATTGTTGCATGCAATTGTACTTGATTCATTTCCCATGTAATATACTGTTCTATCATGAAAATGTACTATAATTTATTTATCCATTGTCTGATAAATGAGAAGTTGAGTTGTTTACAAATTATTTGCTATTATAACCCAAGCTTCTATTAATATTTTTCTGCTTCTCTCCTGATTCATCAGTGCTAAGTTTCTCATTTGCATGTAACTGGAGAGAAATGGCTGGGGCATAAGCTGAACAAATGTTTAACTTTACATGATAAAGCTATATTGCTTTTCAAACCATCACAAAAATAAGTCTCAATTACAGTAAGCAAAAACCGATTAAACTCATTTATCAAAAGATAGAATATCTGAAATTCAAGAAGCCAGGGAGGAAAAACATGAGTACAAGTGAATAAAGAGAAGGAAAAAAAAAATAATAAGGGAAACAATAAAGATATGTTTAGAAATTAATGAGCTAGAAATAAAAGCAACAACAAAATACTAAAATAAAAAAGTAATTTTTTGAATAAATGCATAAGGTAAAACAACATCCTGAAAAGACTTTCAGGAAAACTACACAGGCAAGGCTCCTAGAAGACCTAGCCAAGGAGGTACCTTGCAGCACTATCTATGTATCATGGAGCTAGAGGCAGCCCAGATTCCATTACTGGTGGAGCAGATGGATAAAATGTGCTGGCCACATATGATGGAATGTTATACAGCAGAGGCCAAATGGACGAATCTTAAGGATTCAACACCTATTTGTAATTTTTTAAAATCTCAGAGCACTAAGAATACAGAGAATTTCCTTAAGTAAAAAGAGATTATCTAGCAAAAACTTAACAAATATCCTACTTAATGGAGAAATTTTGGATACTTTCATTTTATGATCAGGAGCAAGATCCTCTATCACAGCTTCTACTTGACTCAGTACTGAAGATCTTGGCCAACATACAAAACCACAAGTTTAATGATTGTAAGGGAAGAGGCAAAACTGCCATTATTTGTAAGTGATATCAACTAGCAAAAACAAAAACGTACAGAATCAACAGAATAACTCCAGGAAACAACAAGAAGATTTAGTAAGACTGCCAAAAATATGGTCAACTTACATTCTTCTACATAAGCAATTACCAAAGAAAAATGTGATTGAAAACAATAGAGCAATAAAAATAGCAAAGAAGGTTGTATTTGGAGAAAAGTTTAAACATCTACTAAAGGACACCACAGAAAAGCAATTTAACATTATTAAGATGTCATTTCTCCTCAAATTGATCTAATGCAATTCCAATAAAAGTTCCAGTTGAATTTTTTTTGAAGAATACAACAAACTAATTTCAAAAAGTATATGAACGAATAAAAGATTATGCATACATAAAACAATTGTTCAAAAGAGCACAGTGATGGGCTCCCTGCTAACAGATATTAAGCACACTACAAGCCATGGTAACAACTTTTTAAAAATAGCATAGGAACAGAATAGCTCAGAAACAGTCCTTTGTATAAATTCACATGTAATCAGTAAGGAAACGATGGATTGTTTAGTCGGTGATTAGCTTATTATAAAGAGAAAAATAGATTTCTACTTCCCAACATACATTAAGGTTAGCTCTACATGTTTTAAAGAACTGAATATGAAAACTATAAGGTAACAGAGAAAAATGTAGAAGAATATTTTTGCAGACTTAAGGTGAGAAGGAGTATTTTAAATAAGACCCAAATACTACAAGTCATAAGGTTTAAAAATAATTGATAGATAAATTTATGTTGAAATTAAGGATTTTTTTTCCAACAAAAATCACACGGATGAGATAACCTCATTGGTGAAAGATTGGGAGAAAATATTTGTGATACCTAAAATCTAAAAGGGATTTATTTCTAGAACGGAGACATGTCAACAAAAGACAGGAAACAATAGAAAAATGGACAAAGGATATGATACAATTTAAGGAAAAGGAAATACAAAGGCTAACAAGTATATAAATAGATGTTCAACCCTACTATTAATTAGAGAAATGCAAACTAAAAAGATTGAACTTTAGATAAATTTAGGTAGATAAACTAGACATTAGATAGACAACAATTAGGTAATCAAAAAAATGTTAAGTTTTAGTAAAAACAGAGGGAAACGGGAACGATTATGTACTGCAGGTGGGACTGTAGTGTTTTAGCAATTCAGGAGAGCACACAGGTTGTCCTCAGCAGGTCCCATGAACAGGCATTCCTACCCCTGGCTATATTCCTAGAGCTGTCTCCACGGAAGTCTACAGACTTGAGTCTGCACACAGGAACTCCTTCACAAAGCAGGAAGCTAAAGGCATTACAGGTGTCCAATACTAGAGGAACAGATGAGTAAAATCTGGTATGGTCGGAAGGAATACGAATACAGTCTTAAAAACAGTGTTGAGTTTTAAAAGTAAGGTAGAAGATCACAGCACGATACTATCTAAATAAATTAAAGACACATTGATATACAATCAGCAAGGTAACTCTTGAAGAATATATGTATTTATACATCGTATTTTTTAAAAACCCTTTGGGACCAGTGAATAGGAACCTAACTTGAGTCACTACAATGAGGAATCACTGTCTCTCATCCAGCTCCCAGATATGCGCCAGTTATAGAGGCAGAGTCACTTGAATGAAGAGCCGATAGAGCTCCCTTGAGGAAGGACCCTTCATTACTGCCATAATTATGTACCATAAATCTTTTCCTAAATCTCTAACAAATAAGCATGAGGTACCTTTCCAGGGTGACTAAGCACTGGGGAAAAGAACACTCCCAGCCTTTGGGGATATAATTAGACACTGGATCTGAGCTGACCCTAATCACCATGAAACCAGTATCCCGCCTGGGTCCATTTGTCAAGGGGGCAGATGAAAGTGAAGTGTTGGCCTGAATTGGTCTCAAATAGTCTTCAAACTCAACTTGTGACTGTTTCTCCAGTCCCTGGGTGTATAGTTGAAACAGTTGTAATAAAAATCTTTCAGCCATGGAGTAAGATATATTATGGTAGAAATGACAAAGTGGGAATCCCTCCGACTGCCTCTTCCTCCTAAAATATCAATCAAAACAATAGCACATCCTAAGGGAATCACAGAGATCAGTGCCACCCACCATGAAAGATGTGGAAAAGGTGGGGATTGAAGGGTGACTCTTATGACATCCCCACTTAATTCACTTGTCTAGCCTGTGAAGGAGACATATGTCTTGAGAATGCCTGTTAATTATCATAAATGTAAATTGCAAGTGGGACTACTCCAATTAAGGTATTTTTACAAGTCTGGTCTCTTTCCTGGAGCAAATCAACCCAATTCAGCCCCAGCAAATCATTGGGGGAAGGGACTATCTGTCATGATTTTCATATTAAATGGTCAATTTTGTGGAAGACCAGAACAACTCAACAGGGATAGGACCACTAAGGGCTCAGGCCTTTCAGGAATGAAGGTTTCAAAAACTCAACCAAGTAAGAAAATCATCCAACCTTGTAAAGAATTCCAACCAGCTAAGCTGCTGGCTAAAGGAAAAGAGAATATGAATGGATAGAGGATGAATAAATATTATAAATATCAACTAGCATAAATATCAACTAATCTTGTGATTATTTGCAGAAAGAAGTTCTAGACTAATCCGCATGTACTAACTGCACAGCTATACTACTCGCATGTCATCTCTGAGCATCAGTTTCCTGGTCTATAGGTCTACCCTGAGCTGAAGATAATCATACCTACTGTGCAAGGCTTACAGGATTATAATCAATATCTATGTATTTGACACTTAGTAGGTGTTCAGGACATGAAAATCGTCTTTTAGAGAGACACTAGGATCTAGTATAAAGTGGTTAAGAGCTGAGACTTTGGGGTCAGAGTAGAGGTGGTAATCCCAAATATTTATAGACCCCGGGGCATGATGGTTAAGTTCTCAAAGTCTTAAATTTCCTCTTCTGCAAAATGGAGTTAGATACACCTATTTAGCGGTTTTCTTTAAAATATTCAATTAGGTAGAGTATGACACTTGAAAGTATTAAAAAATAGAAGCAATTATTTTTACGAGGTAGAGTGCAAGTTTCTTGAACCTAGTGGGGGAAACACACATAAGTAGATATGTTCAATGTAAGGTGGGAAGTAGGAAGAAACATGTATGCTTGATGACCAGGGTGCAATGAGAACATGGCCAAGTGAAGATAATGGAGATATTTAATCCAATCTGGTGGACACTGTTAACAGAACTAAGTCCAGAAAGGTAAAAGTGAATTTGCTCATGGTCCCAGATATAATTAAGGAGAGAGTTGAGACCAGACTATAGAACTTCTAACTATTGCACCAATTTCTTTTATGTGTCTAAATGTTATATTTGTATGAGATTTAAAATAAATACACCTTATTCAATTTTCCTATGCAGAATTCTCAGAAGATAAGATGCGTCTATCATATAATTATATCTTTTTGCGACTAATAACCAAAATATATGGGTTTCTTGATTGGATCCTCTTACCTCTCATTCAAACCGATCTTTTCAACATAATATAATATGGTAAGACCCTTAACATCTATAGGAGCCATAAAGGAAGCAAAAGACCTTAATTCATTCACTCAAGAAATATTTTAATATCTATTATGCCAGGAAATTTTCTACGTGCTGAGAGTACAGAAGTCAATCAAAACAGACAAAACTGGGGGAGGATTATAAATACATAAGTAAAATATATAGAACTGTATCTGCCTTTATGGGACTTATGGTAAAATAAGCCTACATGGGGATATGACTTACATATGTTTTCAAATCTTGCTGTTTAAAAAGAAGTGTTTAAATATACTTTGTAAAGTTAGGACTTGTTATAACTGTGTTTTTTGTAGCTCCAACATCTGAGAAGGGTGGCTGTGAAGAGACTGTTGAACATACACTAGGAAAACAATAAAGCTGGAGCTGAGGTTGAGAGAAGATAGAAAGTATTTCCTGTTTAGTTAAACAATATCTGTAGGGCTCATCCAGGCAACGGTAAAGCCCTTCATAGGAAGATGCAATCTCTATGGAAGGAAGGAAAAAGGAAATCTCAATGAAAGGGAATGAGAACCTCTGAGAATTACCTTGAGGAAAGGCTGGAAAAACTGGCAAGAATTTTAATACTCAGTCAGAAAGTTGCAAGAAGAATGTTAGGTCTTCTGACTCACAAATTAAGTCAAACTCTCAAGGCTCTGAAACATGTATAACATGAGAGAGTTTGTGGCATGAAGCACTGAGGTCTGGAGAGAAACTAAAGAATTTTTTTTTTCAGTGAAGAATGAATGAAGAACCAGTGTTTATGAAACAGAGAAAAGAATGTTCATTATATTTAAGCATCTATATTTCTTTGATTCTTGTTCGAATTATATTTTTCAATCAGAAAAATAATCATGCTGGAATTCCCTGGCAGTCCAGTGGTTAGGACTCTGTACCCTCACTGCCGAGGGCCCGGGTTCAATCCCTAAAAATAAAAAGAAAGAAAGAAAAATAATCATGTTCAGGCTTAAAGCTTTATGATTTCCTTAGAAATTCCTAACAGGAAAAACATAAAGTTCATATCTGAATCTTAGCTCTAATATGATGACTCCTCATTTGGACCATGAACCAAGGCTCAAATGATTCTGGCATATCCTCGTTTTAATATATGCGTATTCCCAGCACTGAGCTGGTACAATTCTAGCAAATACACGGTGACAGCAATTGTCACAGCCGGTCAGGACAATCCACAAGCAAAAAGAACTTCCGAGAAGCCAACATAGTTCTATGGTTTGTCCCCTCAAATATTTGACTACCACACATTAGATGTTGTTAGAGTGAACACAGCCCTACATTGTTGTCGCCAGCTAGGTACAGACTGCTTTCATCGCCAGTTAGCTTTCCTTTCAGTGGCTAGAGTTTGTGTCTCACATCCTGGTCAGCCTCTTCTAATAGGCGGTCAGTTTTCACATGAAGAACTGAGAGAAAGTTTGTGTGAACATTCTTTTTTGTATGTTTAAAAATCATGACCAGAAAAGCAACCTATATCCTAAGGATAATGAATCAATAATAAAGACTTTTTTAGTGGCCAACAGAACATTTATGTGGGACATCTTTACAAAATCTAAACCTCATATCTTCGGGATGAAAAGATTAAGGGAGTTTGAATAAGAGAATGTATAGCTTCTCTTTCTCGATAACTATGGTTAATTACAAAAAAAAAAGTTCTCCCTAAATAAGTTTCTATATCAAATAATAGATAATAAAACCATCTTCCAGTTTTTTGTTTGTTTGTTTTGTGGTACACGGGCCTCTCACTGTTGTGGCCTCTCCCGTTGCGGAGCACAGGCTCCGGACGCGCAGGCTCAGCGGCCATGGCTCACGGGCCCAGCCGCTCCGCGGCATGTGGGATCCTCCCGGACCGGGGCACAAACCCACGTCCCCTGCATTGGCAGGCAGATTTCTTAACCACTGCACCACCGGGGAAGCCCCTATCCTCCAGTTTTTAATAAAGGAACATCCAGTGTAAGGATCAGAAGCTTCACTTTAGAGGCAAAATAAAGGAGACAAGAAATATCACATGTTCTATTCTCTACAATCTGAAGAATGGGCTGCCCATGGAAAGCCTTTCCCATTCTCTAAGCAGAAAGAACTGCTGAACAACAATTTAGAAAGGTTAGAGCTCTTCTCAGTAACCCCAAAATTCCCAGTTTTAAGCCATGTTTTAGGTTATTCAGAGCTATTCAATTCCCTGTAACAACAGAGAAATTTTTTAAATGGTCAGCATAAATAGAGTACATTGTGCAACTTCCGTCAACCAAACCACAAACTGTCACGGTGTAAACAGTCAGATCCTTACAAGAGAGCAACTGAAAATTGTAGATCCAAAGTGGGGACCAGGGAAAAGGGACAATTTCTTTGAAATGTACCTTTATGTGCTTTCTGATGGAATTCTATGTGGAATTCTATGAAAAATATGTTGTTGTTGTTATTGCTATTGTTATTATCTCCGTTTTACAGGTGAGGAAAATAGGCTTAAAGAGTAGGCGACTTGGCCTAGGGTGGTGGTAAGCAGAGGCAGATAGAAATGGTCAGATGCTGGGCATGCTTTGAAAGTAAAGCCAAAAGCAAATGCTGATGGAGGTGATGGACATGTGAGAGAAAGAGAAGTCGAGGCTGGTCTCTAGGTTTGGAGCCTGAGCGTTTAGAAGAAAAGAGGAAGCCTGCAGGGGGACACAGGTTTGGGATTATGGAGGCCAGGGGTTTGGCTGTGGAGATGTTACATTTGAGATGCCTATTAGACACCAGGACAGCAGTGTTAGGTAGGTAGTTAGATATGCAAGTTAGGTTCAAGAAAAAGGTTCAGGCTAGAGATATAGATATTCAGAGGTGGAGGAGATAAGGAGGAATCAACAAAGGAGAATGAGGAAGAGCCAGCAGCTTCGCAGAAGGGGATTCAAGAAGGAATAGTATCTTAAGGTTAAGAGAAGAAAGGGCTATCTGGTGCGTCAATTGACCTGCGACAATGCTGGTGATGTTAAGTAAAACGCAACTGGAGGATTTCCTGATCACTGGATTTAGTAAGATGAGGACTCTGTAAAATGCAGTTTCTCTTTAATATTGGAATCCTTTTTCTTATTCTTTAAATGTGAAACTTCAAACATATCAACACCTTATTATCCTCACCCCAATATTCAGCTTTTAATTTAGATTATACTTTTATCCTATCCATCCTTTTTTTTTTAAAAAAAAAATATCCTATCCAGCCTTTACTAATACTACAACCTAATACAGGTCCCTGTGACCTCAGGACTGGGGTCCTGAGTCCCCTCCTATACCACTTCCTGATTTCCAGTCTCCTCACCAGCAGCCCATCCTGATTAGTCATCCTGGAACAAAGGTCTTCTCAGGGATTCCCCAAGCTCTTTGTCTGTTATCAGAAACATACTAATAAGAGGCTTTTCTCACCCACTTCCCCACTCCAATGCACGAACATGCCTTCCAGATACCCAGCAGAGTTTGATGAACCTGTGAATGGCAAAGGTCTGCCTGGACCCCACAGAAAAGAAGCCCCCGTTTGAACCACCAGTAGAATGGTTGGGCCCCTCCCTTTGCCACAATTTGATGGACTCTCTTAAATCTACCAGGAAAATGTGGGACATTGAAAAATACCAACGCTGATTAAACTGGGCAAAGGACTGATGCTTTCCAATAAAAAAATAAGCTCACACACCTAGTAGAATGATTAAAGTAAAATTGAAACAAAAACAAAGCCAACCTTACAGCACCAAATATTGGCAGAGTCAAGAAGCAGCCGGGAGTCTCGTTCACGCCCTGTGGGAATGCAAAACCATTTGGTCACTTTGGAAAGTAGTCTGGCAGTCTCTTATAAAGTTAAATACTTAAAATAGGACCCGTCAGTCCCACTCCTAGGTATTTACCCCAAAGAAACTAAAACATATATTCACACACACCCGTAAAGTAGGTAAAAAAAACCCATAAGTGAATATTTACAGCAGCTTTATTCATAATCACCCCAAACTGGAAACAACCCAAATGACCATCAAATGGTGAACAGATAAACAAATTGTTGTACATCCATAAAATGGAATTCAACTCAGGAATAAAAAGAACAAACTCCTGATGCCTGCAACAACATGGATGAATCTCAAAGGCATTATGCTAAGTAGAAAAAGCCAGACACAAAAGGCTACATACCAAATGATTCCATTTATATGACATTCAGGAAAATGTTAAACTAAAGAGAGAGAAAACAGATTCCTGTTTACCAGGGACTGGTGGTGGTTGGAGGGTCTGACTACAAAGGACCCTGAGGAAACTTTTTCGGTGATGGAAAAATTACTGTAACTTGATTGTTGTGCTAGTTACATGAGTGTATAGGTTTATCAAAAATCATAGGGCTTCCCTGGTGGCGCAGTGGTTGAGAGTCAGCCTGCCGATGTAGGGGACATGGGTTCGTGCCCTGGTCCGGGAAGATCCCACATGCCGTGGAGCGGCTGGGCCTGTGAGCCATGGCCGCTGAGCCTGTGCGTCCGGAGCCTGTGCTCCACAATTAGAGGCCCGCATACCAAAAAAAAAAAAAAAAAAAAATCATAGAACTGTACACCTAAAAGTGGAGAATTTTACTGCATGTAAATAATACCTCCATAAACCTAATTTTCAAAAGGAAGTTCCATAAGGGCAAGTACTTTGTTATCTTCACTGCTTTATCCCTAGCACCTAGAACAGTGACTGGCACATAGTAAGTATTTATAGAAAGGAAAGAATATAGGAATGAGAGGAGGAAGGAAGGAAGGAAGGAAGGAAGGAAGGAAGGAAGGAAGGAAGGAAGGAAGGAAAGGAAGGGAGAGAGGGAAGGAGAGAGGGAAGAAGAAAGGAAGAAAGGAAAGAAAGAGAAGAGAAAGAAAGGACAGGAAGAGATAAAGGGAGGGGGGAAAGGAAGATCTAATTCTAGATTTTAGGCTGAACATTCTTTAGATTTTCTAATACAAAAATTCTAGAAACAGTAAGTAGCCCATTCTAGAGCCTTAATTTATTAAACATTTGATTTCAAGTTTATAGTCTAGAGCAGAGAGTAAAGGTCAATATAAGGATTAAGAAACTATATACATTTCTGATTGAGATAATACAGATATAAAACAAAAAAAGAAAACTCACAATATAGTACATTTTTAAATTGATTGGGAGTCTAAAAGAACATAGAACAAATTTACCTTTACATATAACTGTAGAATTTTCTATTCAAATTGCCTAAGCTAGGAGTCAAAATCAGTCATTCAAAGTTAGATTCCTCTGCACAGAATCATCAAAGTAAACATTAGTGAGTTCCAGTAGCCAGAAATAAAATCTTAAAGAGAACTGCCTTTAATTAATCAGTGTGCTTTATGTCAAACTTCTACTATATTAAGTTCAAGTGTAAGAGTCTGTGTGGTCCCAAGGTATAGTGTATGGAGGATGCTTCAATTAGTAACAAGCTTAAGGAGTAACAGTAGCCAGGTCTTCATAAAACTATGTCCAAACATACCGTTGTCCAATTCATCTATTTTCTCAGTAGAGACTTTATTCATCCCATTACAGCAAGTAAAGTAAGAAAAATAACAGCTCAGACCTTAATGCTAACTAGTCCTCCAGATTCTCACAGATAATACTAAATACACAAAAAAGCATTTAAAGGCTGGCAAGAAAATGTTTCAGTAACATACATATACAGGAAAGAATTATGCTATGAACATGACTCATCTATGTTACTACTGGCGAGAAAATGCATTGCTCTTCCTTCCTGGCAAGGAGTAAGTTCACCTTTCATAACACTTTCTTGCAAATGGGTAAAATGCTGGAGGAGAATGAGAACAGCCAAGCAAAACTGGAAGAAAAGAGTGGTGAACGTTAGGTTTGTTTAATTAAGGCCACACCCAAACACTAACAGGAAAGGATTTTTGAAAAACTACCTTGTGAAGTATATGTATCAGCACCTATACAGAGGGAGTCAGTTAAGAACATGGTAGGGAAAGCAAACTACAATGTTGGGAAATGAAATTAATTTTTAACAAAAAGTTGTTAGAATTAGTTACGTCTGTGGCAAGTAAGAAATGGAATAGTAAGACTGTTCATGAAAAGAGGGAAGGGAAAAGAAAACTTGGAGGCTATTTTTCTCCTCTCTCTGCTTACTTGTTTTTAAACCTCAACAGTAACCAAGCAAAAGAGCCTGAGACCAACATGGTGACCACAGGTATGTAAAGAAAATGGCAGAAATGAAGGACATCATTTTCTAGCTTGGGAGATGTTCATGCGAGCCACCTATGTGATTTGAAATTCTCTAATAGATATATTAAATAAGCATAAAAAAAAAAGTATAAAGAGACAGAGGAAATTAACGTTGATAATATATTTTATTTAACCCAATATATTCAAAATTTATGATTGCTCAACATATCATCAAAATTAAAAGAATATTAATGTTATGTCCTACTTTTTTTTTTTGTACTAAGTCTCCCAGATCCGGTAAGCATTTTGTACATCTCTATTTGGACAAACCACATCAGCGGCCACAGTAGCTAGTGGCAAGTCTAGGCTCTTCAAACATCTTTAGATGTTTTACTCTTTCTCATTTCCTAACCTCGAAACCACACTGGGTTTACAGATTTTTAAATCCAAATCTTCACCTTTTAAAAATACATTGTATGCGCGGTCCATTTTTTGTTGTTGCTGTTCCAAAATCTTCCATGTAAAATAGAAGTGTTCGTTCACGTAAATCTGGACTAAAGCAACGTGTGATCTAGTTAAAAACTACAATTGTGGGACTCAACCAAGTCCCCAGCTCCTCTTCACTGCTGACACATTAACACACACATTTTCAACCACAGAGTTGAAAAAAACAAATCTTTTGAAGTGATGATGAAGTAATGATTAGAATTTAACACCTTCGAAAAAGGAAACGCCTCGCTATAGCCATATAACCTTCTAGGCTCTAATTTTTTTCGACAGAGAAAATGACAATTTTTACCGTCAAAAATTGTTATTTCTCTATTTTCATTTTTTTTACTTAAAAAAACAAAAAATAACTTAAATGTAATACAGTCATCATTACAATAATCATTTTATAATGAAGCTATTACATTGCTGAAAATTTTAAGGATTGGGGGTTTTACCTGCAACCTCACCCAGTCAGAAATTCGGCCCAGGTCCTGCAAGTCAAGATCAGGATACTATTCACCTCCTTAATTTTGCCTCTGTCTCAGATTTCCAATTTTCCTGAGGTACCGTGCCCAGCACGTATGTGAAAACTGTAGTGGACACCAGTTGTCTTCTTCCTGAAGACAATTTGCCTTTTTCTGGATATTTTGCTTCTCACAGGTAGGCAGGTCCAAGTTCAACTGTGTAGCTAGGAAGTTAGGCCTTTTCTGACTCTCCCAGACCTGCTTCTGGGAATTTGGTTTTATGCCAGTCCCTACCCTCTTCCTTAGCCGGCTTGGAGACAAAGACCCCCCAAACTGCAATAGCAAGATCCAGTTCTGTCCATATCACAAACCAATACCTGCGTGAGTAGGAAAAACCTATGAGCCAGTGAATTGTATTATCCTGAGAAAGTGCTCAGAGTCTAACTTTACATTTAGTATCTATGGTTAATGTTATGTGTCAGCTTGGTTGGGTCACAGTGCTGAGATAGTTGGTCAAACATTATTCTGGATGTTTCTGAGAGAGGGTTTTTGGATGAGATTTACATTTAAGTTGATGGACCTTGAGAAGGCAAATTGCCCTGCATAATTGAGGAGGGCCTAGAATGTACGGCTGGGGCAACTCAACCCAAAACCCATGACTGCTACGTAGCAGGGGAGGGCTGGAAGAGGTGCTGCAAGGACAACCACAGCGTTCAGAGCAGATCCCCACACTCTCCCTGACTTGGTCAGAAAGGCTATCAGCAGAGTCTATAAGTAACCAACTAAACGTGTGAAACACTAAGCATGATTGCATAAGCCAAGCGAGATGTATTTTAAGGAATTAGCTCATATTATTATGGAAGCTGGCAAGTCTAAAATCTGCAGGGTGGGCTGTCAGGCTGGAGACCCAGGAGCCGATGTTGCAGTTCAAGTCTGAAGGCTGTCGCTGGCAGAATTCCTTCTTGTAGTGGGAGGTCAGTCACTATTCTATTAAGACGTTCATCTCACTGAATGAGGCCCTCACCGGCCCTGTGGCCTATCATGGGTCCCCCTGCCAGCCTTCTCTCTCATGGTGATTTTCTCTCAGAGGCCTGCTTCTCACCTCTTCTGTCCTTCATATCAGGGTCTATGTTCCTGAGTCCCAGTTGCAGGCAGGGTTCAAGGTCATCTCAAGAGGTTTCCAGTCCCATTTAAATCAGAGGATACAGGGACTTCCCTGGTGGTCCAGTGGTTAAGAATCCGTCTTGCAATGCAGGGGATGCCGGTTCAATCCCTATTTGGGGAACTAAGATCCCACATGCCACGGGGCAACTACGCCCACACGCCACAACTACAGAGCCTGCACACTCTGGAGCCCACAGGCCACAACTAGAGAGAAGCCCGACAACAGCAATGAAAGAATCCACGTGTCGCAGCTAAGACCTGGCGCGGCCAAAAAATAAATAAATGAATGAATATAATATTGTGTTAGTTTCAGGTGAATAGCAAAGTGATTTAGTAAAACATACATATTAAAAAAAAAATCAGGGCTTCCGTGGTGGTGCAGCGGTTAAGAATCCTCCTGCCAATGCAGGGGACACGGGTTCAAGCCCTGGTCCGGGAAGATCCCACATGCCGCGGAGCAACTAAGCCCGTGGGCCACAACTACTGAACCTGCGCTCTAGAGACTGTGAGTTGCAACTACTGAGCCCGTGCACCACAGCTGCTGAGCCTAGGGTCCATGCTCTGCAACAAGAGAAGCCACCGCAGTGAGAAGCCCGTGCACTGCAACAAGGAGTAGCCCCCGCTCGCCACAACTAGGGCAAGCCTGCACGCAGCAATGAAGACCCAAGGCGGCCAAAGATAAATGAATTAAAAAAAAAAATAATCGGAGCATATGGCCTAGCACCTGTTTAAGGCTCCTGAACATTTCATGACAGTCAGCAAATCCCCAATATTCCATGACCGTCCTCGGCTTGTTTGTTCCATGTGCTCTGAGGAGTTTAGCAGGATTTCAGCTGTTGACAGAAATAATAAACAATCCATAACAGTAATAGAAAAGAGTTTTATTTGAGCCAAACTGAGAACTATATAGCCTGGGAGACACAGATTCAAGAAGCACTTGAATTGTGTTCTGCTGAACCATAAAATGGGGGAGTCTTATAAAGGCAAAACCTGCAAAATTACATAAGTCGTTTGTCAAGAATTATCACTGGAGCTGGCAAGAAATAAGGGTGATTGTTGTGCAAGGATTGGTTGGAATCCGAACTGGTTGCATAGTTACCTTGAGACCATAAGGCTGCAGCTGGAAGCTGACAGCAGATATTGTTTTGAGAGCGGCTGATGTTGTCCTTGAGTTTGATACAGTTCAGAAAATTCAGCTTCTCAGTGATGCAGGAACATGCCTGAAACTATATTCACAATGGCCACCTTGCTCTGTTTTGGATGCCTGGACCATGCTCCATTTTTTATTTTTAAGTACATTCTTGTCTTTAATGGTTAATGCAGATGTATAATGCATGTCTGACAGGCCATAAGACAGGCTGTTCTAGTTAGCATAAAATTCAAGCCAAATCATGCATAAACCAGAATGACTTCCACATACACTAGTAGGTGAAAATTTCTTCCATCACACCTAACATACCAGCCAAAGTCTCAGCTTCAGCCCCACTAAATAACCAAAGTTAATGTCAGAAATGTCAAAATGGAATGGGCTTGTATATAGAGTGTGCTGGGATTTGGGGACAGAGGAAAGAAGATGAAACTGTGACCAGATGATGCTAAGAAAAGAGAAATACTAGCTATGATTTCTCAAGCACTTTCTCTGTGCCAGGCATTGCACTAATACTTTTACCCCCATTCACTGAATCCTCACATCTGCCCTACTGAGGTGAGTATCCACATCTCACAGACAAGAAAATTGAGGCAAACAGAGGTATAATAACTTACTCAAATGTACAGAGTTATTAAATAATGGGGCTGGGATCTGAGCCCAGACAGTCTGGTTTACCACACTCTTAATTAACTGCAGTATTCTCTGATAAAGGGACTATATACGTGCCCAATCAGGAAATGACATCTCTCTCTGGGACTCTGCTGGGGGCACACTAAACAGTTTTACCTTCCTGAACTCCACTTTTTTTCTGTGTTTCCAGCATAACCATTCCCCTTCTTCTGATGCAGTTTTTTTTTAATTATGCTAATATCTTCACTTAGGTCACAATTAAATTGTTCCTCCCTCTTTTGGCCTAAGAGATAAGTGTTAACTTCATTGCATCTTGATTTTAATAAGCAAGCTCCTTCATAGATAGAGGACAAACTGAAGGGTTGCCAGAGGTGGGAGGTGGAGGTGGGTGAAATGGGTGAAGGGTGTCAAAAGGTACAAACTTCAAACTTCCAGTTATAAAATAAGTAAGTCATGAAGATGTAATGTACAGCATGGTGACTCTAGTTAATAGTACTGTATTGTAAAAAAAAAAGTTACAAAGGGACTTCCCTTGTAGTCCAGTGGTTAGGACTCCCAATGCACGGGGCGCAGGTTCGATCCCTGGTGGGGGAACTAAGATTCCGCAATTTTTGCACTATGCAGCCAAAAAAAAAAAAAAATTTAAATAATACTGTATTGTATATTTGCAAGTTGCTAAGAGAGTAGCTCTTAAAAGTTCTTATCACAAGAAAAAAATGTTGTAATTATGTGTGATGTTAGATGTTAACTAGACATTGTGGTGATCATTTCACAATGTATACAAATGTTGAATCATGTTTTACAACTGAAACTAATAAAATTTTATAGGTCAATTATACCTCAAAAAAACCCCAAACAAGTTCTTATGGTCTTCTACCTGACAGCCAGTGTTCTTAAATCTGACATGAATGACTAAGGAATGGAGCGTGGTAGTGGTGCAGAGTTTGTGGGTCTCTAGTTCAGGAGTTATAAAAGGCAAAAACAGGGGAAATGCAAGCAGATTTGGTACTTGTATCATTGAAATTTATGGCAGTGAGCATTTTTTTGGTCAAAGATAGTCATTTCTTAGTAGTCAATAGGAAAAAACATACTGTTGAAATTTTCTATTTTATTTTGTCTGCCACTATTTGGTGGTTGCTAGGAGACCAAGGTAAGAGTAAAAACTGGTTTCAAGATTTAGTTCAAAGATTCCTGTCTCTTGTAAAGAATTTCCTGATTATTCTCCACCACTTTGAATACAACTGACCACTCCCTGCTGTGTTCTCCCTAGAGCTGACACAGACTTCTATTACAAGAAAAATAAAGCTGTGATACTATTTTTAGTTTACAACTCCCCCCTTCTCTCTTATAAAATAAGTTCCTTCAGAAAAGGAATGATAGCTTATTCTTATCTATATCACTGTGTTGAGGGATATTGAGCAAATACAAATACAGCTAACATTTATCTACTTTCCTGTAAGGCCTGGGGCTAAGCAATGTTCAAAACTATCTCATTTAACCTTCACAATGATCCTATGTGGTATTCATTATTCTATCTCCACTTTACAGGTAATGAAACTGAGGCACAGAGAAGCTAAGTAACTTGACCAAGACCACATGGGTTATTCAATGGTGATGAACCCGGGCAGACCAGCTTCAGAGGCTTCATGCTTGACCGTTGCACTGTACTGTCTCTCTCATAAAATGTCAGATGATGAACTGACTGAAGAAAAGACTGTCTTGCTCACTGCTAACCAGCAGCCTGGATTCTGTAACAAGATTAACACACTTCCACATGATAAATTTCCATGTAGATAAAATTGTTCTCTACATACTTTGGAGGAATATCTTAGTCTGTTCAGGCTGCTGTAACAGAATACCATAGACTGGGTGGCTTATAAACAACAGAAATTTATTTCTCACAGTTTTGGAGGCTGGGAAGTCCAAGACCAAAGTGTCAGCAGAATTGGTGTGGGTCCTCTTCCTGGCTCATAGACTGTCATCTTCTGGGACAAATGTGTTCTCTGCGGTTTCTCTTACAAGGGCACTAATGCCATTCATGAGGGCTCTACCTCATGACCTAATCACCCCCCAAAGGGCCCACCTCCTAATGCCATCACATTAGGAGTTAGGATTTTTAACATATGAATTGTTGGGGTTGAGGGGGACACAGACATTCAGTCTATAGCAAGTAGTAAGAAATTATCTTATTTTGGTTTGATTTCTAGTCCAAAATATCATATTATGAATTCTTCTTTCACACAAACTTAATGTATTTCAATTCTCTTTTTAGAGGTCTGGATGGTAGGACATATACATTCTTTGATCAAAGTATTGATCGTGATAGCTTCATGGAAAGCTTTCATTAAAGGTTAGTTTAAATTAAAGAATGATATGAAGTAGAGGTCCCAAACTCAAATGCCTACAAGAACCCAGAAGGTAGCATAGATCAAGCAACGTGTGAAGTGAATGAGACAGTGGGCCTGTGGCTCAACTGGGGAACGGTAGGCTGTAGAGAAAAATTTTGTGTTTTATGTGTTTATGTTTCACGCTATGATTTTCTGAGCAAATTTTACTGACATTTGGGATCTGAGCTAAAAGAACAAGACTGGATGTGAATTTATGAGTGATTGCCTAATGAGAATTCCAGAGAGATTTACCTAGAGCTTTTTGTTTTCTTTAGAGTCAAAGAGCAATGAAAGCCCCTCACGCACCCACCCCACCTCATCCCCACCCCCGCAGGACCATGCAGACGTCTTCTGTGATGTAAAGCTGGAGCCTCTAGTCTTATCTTGTATGTGGATAAATTTATTCACATCCCAAAGGGTAAGAACCCAGGATCCGTCTCCTTTGTGTCCTCAGGGAGAATTTGTTCACAAGAGGGAGCAAAAGATTTCACTTTTTCTCTCAGAAAGGGAGAGATATATAAATGTGTAGGCTGATTTGGGGGAGGGTGATTTGCTCACCTACAGGAGACACTGTTACGAGTAACATGACATCGTATGGTCCAGGGATAAGAATTGGGACAAAGGGGAGACGGGATGATTATTTGCTGTAAGTAAATAATAATCTGCTCTGGGGCTCCCCTGGTGGCACAGTGGTTGGGAGTCCGCCTGCCGATGCAGGGGACACGGGTTCGTGCCCCGGTCCAGGAAGATCCCACAAGCCGCGGAGCGGCTGGGCCCGTGAGCACATGGCCGCTGAGCCTGTGCGTCCGGAGCCTGTGCTTCGCAATGGGAGAAGCCACAACAGTGAGAGGTCCGCGTACCGCAAAATAAATAAATAAATAATAATAATCTGCTCTGCTCTAGAAACCCAGTATTGGTGTACAGGATAATATTAATAAATATAAATATCAAAAACTTAAAAGGAATCTATACTCTACCTAGAACCAACGAAAATAAAATTATCTCTGCTGACCAAACAAAACATGTCTATAGGCTGACTTTAGTCCATGAGCTGCTAGTTTGCAGTAACTAGTATTAGGTGTGCCCTGTCTTTTGGAAGGTGGGTTGTCATATAATTTTAAAGGTACCTAAAAGACCCCTCTTTCAGAGCAAAATACGTTACTCTCTCGGTTTTTGTCAAGACCTCCAATGTCATGGGTGTAAATTCATTGCTGTGCTAGTTAGAAAGTTATAATGCTAAAATATATAGGAGTATTAACCCAAAAATGGCTTTCAAAATGCTGATATCTATAAATTAATCTGTTTATTCGTCTTTACTCAGAGCCAGCTAAAAGCATCTGCCTGCAGATAACAGACCCATTTATCTAAATGTTGATCAAAGATTAAGGTGGAGAGAAACCTTAAGCTGAAGCCTTATGACCCAGGGCAGTTCTAGGTATTCTCAAAGGAGGACTCCCAGTAGCTGAAAAGCAGCAAAAGGGCATTGGTGTGATGTGGGAAAGCACTTTGAGAGGAAGAAGCTCTGAAAGAGGAAGTGCGAAGCACTGAAGACAAGTTGCATGCTTCTTTGCATTGCTTCGTTCCTGCTCAGCAACAGTTTATCCAGCCCTGTGTTTTGTGTGATATTGAGAAATGTTTTCTAAAAGAACACGATAGCTGTCCTTTATGGAACTGACCACACATGGCTGGAAATTATGTTAGGTGGGTTCTTTTAGTTGCAAGGGACAGAGACACTCTGATTACCTTTAGTGACAAGGAATTTTGGTGCAAATGTATGGGAAAGTCAAAAGAGGAAACAATCACCGTTGAAGCTGGTCCTTAGGGAGCACACTGGGGGAGCACTCTTCAGGGTACACAGCAGTGCTATGAAGCCTCTGGCTGCTGCTGCAGCTCCAAGACTTGGGCCTCTTGTTCTCCCCTCAACACGGGATCTTCTTTGCCTACTATTCTAGTGTTCTACTTTCTGTCCCTGAGTTTCTTGTTTCTTCTTTTTTCTTTCTTCCCTCCCGTTCCCTGCCCCCCTCAGCCAACCTTCCTTCCATTGAGGTTTACATCCCAGCTCTCTGAAAGAGAATTTGTTTAGGTTGGTCTGACATTGAGTGTGAAAAAATGTCAACTTAATTAACAGAAAACCAAACTGGCAATGGCTTGAATCAATAGGGCTTTATTTTTCCTCCTATGACAAGAGTCCAGAGGTAGGTGATTGCATATATTGGTTCAGCTGCTCAATGTTAACATCAGTATCTCAGGTATTCTATTTTTCTATTCTTCCATTTTTAGCTGTTGGTTTTTCATCCTTAATCGTGTTTCCTCATGGTTGCAAGATAGCAGCTGCAGATCCAGGCATCATATGCCTACATTTAAGGCAGGAAGATTAGAGAAGGTCAAAGCCAGCAAGCTCTCTTGTTGCATCTGTCTGTCTGTCTGTCTCTCTCTCTCACGAACACACACACACACACACACACACACACACGTGCTTACAGACTTCTGCTTATGTCCTGTTGACCGGAACTATGTCATATGACTATGCAGCTGCCATGAAGCTTGGGAAAGTGACTATTGAGCCTTTATAGACTCTATAGTGGGAAGGAAGCAAGGAGAAAGGTTATTAGCAGTCAGTCAATGAACAATGCCTGCCACAGTCATAATCTAGCATGTGGCATTGATCTTAGGCGGTGCTCCAAAATAAGCCATCTACTAGAAGACTCTGCAGTCTATGGATAACTACCTTTGAGTCAGGGGTTTGATCTGATATGATCAGACGTCAGCATGAGAGCTCTCCTCCAAAGGGGGCTGTGTGCAGGGCAAGAACAGATAGTACTTGGTTTGGTACCAGTATGATACCCAAACATGGCTAAATTCTCATCAGTGATTCAAGTATAGCTTGATCGACTATAAGTTTAACTATACCTGCTACATTCCCGCAAGCTTGCTTTGTTCACAAGCTTGCTTTGTCCATTCATACATTTATTCAATAAATATTAATGGAATTATGGGCACTTACCCTGGCAGGGGATATGGCAGTGAAGAAAATAAGGAGCTTACTTTCTAGTGGAAGAGAGAATGTATGCTCCAATAATCCTGTTCTGCTCTTTGTAATAACCACCACAATTTCAGTGCTTATGTGTTTGTGGATACATAATGGCTAAAACATAGTTAAGTAAGGGGCAGTGTGGAGGCAAGGTAGAGTGTGAGAAGGTAGGGGAGTATCGGCTTTAATTTATAGAACAATCAGGATTCAGAACTAAATGCTTTAGCCACAGGGGCTTTCCTGGTGGAGCGGTGGTTAAGAATCCGCCTGCCAATGCAGGGGACACAGGTTCGAGCCCTGGCCCGGGAAGATCCCACATGCTGCGAAGCAACAAAGCCCATGCGCCACAACTACTGAGCCTGTGCTCTAGAGCTTGCATGCCACAACTACTGAAGCCCACGTGCCTAGAGCCCGTGCTCCGCAACGAGAGAAGCCACCGCAATGAGAAGCCCACGCACCACGACGAAGAGTAGCCCCGCTCGCTGCAACTAGAGAAAGCCCGCGCACAGCAACAAAGACCCAACACAGCCAAAAATAAAAATAATAAATAAATAAATTTGTTTTAAAAAGAAAACATAAATGCTTTAGCCACAAACTTTTCAATCTGTTTCCTTTACAGGGAAAGCGGCAGACATTTCTGCTCTAGAAAAAAGGGAAGGAAATGCTCGGTGCCAGGAGTCAAAGTGTGGTTTGTGCTGTACACCCAGTCTCTGTTCTTATTACAACATAGTTTTAATTTCTTAAATTATTTTATTTGGCCTTTATTTAACTTCCTCTAGGCCGTGTTGAACGTGGCCTACAAAATGCAGCTTTGCTGCTGAGCAGCACTACTCTTTACACTTGGCCCTGGATTTACCCACGCCATAGCCCACACTGGGTTTTTTTTGGTTTTAAAAACTCACCAGAGGATATAGTGGGGACCAACATATACTTGGATACTCTCTGGCCATTAGGCATTAGATGTTTACCAAGGGAACTGGCACTGTTCACTCGCCTTCTGTGTGACTATATAAGATTTATTTATTGGATTTTTAAATTATTTTACTGATCTTCCTCTTACCTCTCTGTGATTCTCCCTTCCCCCAGCTTTATTCAGGCTAATCCTCTTTTATCCTTCAGGTCCTAACATAATTGTAACCGCCTAAAGAAAGAATTGCCTAAAAACTTAGACTAAGTTCCTGTTTATGCTCCTGTAAATCCATGACTCTCCTTGATAATAGTTATAAATTCAGTACTTATAATAGCTTGATTAACACCTGCTTAATCCCTCAGTAGACTGTAAGCTCCGTTAGGGCAGGGGTCATGTCTGTCTTGCTCAGGTCTACACCTCAGTGTGGAGCAGGGTTGGATACACACAGTGGCACTCAATAATATTTAGTGAATTAATAAATATCTTTAGTCTCCAAGTGACTAGCACAGTGCCGCCGATGGATGCTGATTGTGAAGGTCTGCCCAGGACTAGGAGATTTAGCTCCATCCTCGCCCTGCTGCTGGGAGTGCTACTGGCAGACACCCTAGGCTGCCAGTACTCTTTGGAGAATGCCTTACTTAAAGAAACAGGCAACCCCAAATCATGTCCCCTCTCTGGGTGTTTTATATCCAATGACTACTCAATGCTGGGAGTGAAGGTAAAGCCACTCGTGCCAATTCAAAGATACCTCTAGAAGGCCATCCTGGCTCCAAGGGGTCAGCTGAGGCCTTTGTTAGGATGGCATTATAGATCATCTTCTGCTCAATCCTGTTCCCTCCACCTCCCTTTCACAGGAATCGACCCCAAGAGCATACAAGAGCATGTCTTGCACATCAATCTCCCCCAAGAGTCTACTTCGTGGGTAACCCAACCTGTGATGTCTGCTACGAAGATATTTACTGAACTAAACTGAATATTATATTCAATTGATTTGAATGTTATGCTCCATAAACTCCTAAACAGCAACGATCATTTCTTACTTATCCTTGTATCCTTGCAATGATTAGAAGGTGACTTTTATATAGTGAGTGCTATGATCTGAATGTTTGTGTGCCTCCAAAACTCATATGTTGAAATTCTAACTGCCAAAGGCGATGATATTAGGTGGTGTGGCCTTTGGGAGGTGCTTGAATCATGAGGGTGGAACCCTCATGCATGGGATTAGTGTTTTATAAAAGAGAGATCCTGCCTTCTTCTGTCATGCCAGGAAATAACCAGAAGCTTGCTAGCCATAAGAGTAGCCCTCACCCGACCATGCTGGCTCTCTGATCTCGGACTTCTAGTCTCCAGACTGTGAGAAATACAATTCCATTGTCTATAAGCTACTGAGTTTGTGGTATTTTGTTATAGCAACCCAAACAGACTAAGACAGCGGACATCACAAATTCATGAAACGAAATATTTCCCAAAACTTAGTCTAGTTGAGTTAAAGCCTTACTATGCAAAGTGTGGCCTTAGAGCCAGTGGCATTGGCACTCTTTGTGTATTTTGTTACAAATGCACCCTCAAGGCCCAACCTGAATCAGAACAACTAAATCCAAACTGCATTTTAACAAGAACCCAGGTGGTTCACATTGATTTTCAGAAATACTGAGCTAAGGGATTTATTCAAATAAGTAAAATTAATATTTATTCATACAAATAAATGAATATTTATTCATATAAATAATATAAAGAAAGCCTCTAGTTTGTACAGCATCTTCATAAGGTATTTCTCTAAAGTTTTTACTTAATGCTAGTGTAATCATGCCTTCTTTCATCCAACAAATACTAAATGAGTGCCAAAGATTTCAGCCCTACAAAGCTTACATTCTAGAAGGGGGAGAAAAATAAAATCAATACGCATATCATAGAGTGTGGGGGAAGGTAAGTGCCACGAAATAAACAGTAGGGCAGTGTAAAGAGGACGGGAAGGTGGGCTGCAATTTCAAATTTTTGCAGAAGGCCATAATAAGCAGAGACTTGAAGTAGGTTCAGTAGTTAGCCATGTGCACACCTGAGCACAAGCCTGGAGTGTTCTAGTAAGGGCAGAGGCCAATGCACCTCGAGTAGAATAGGTGAGATGATGCAGAGTAATAGGAGATGTGGTCAGAGAGGAAAGATCTCATGATGAGAGGCTGCTTAATAAATCGCTATTTGATATTTAATTGCTGAAAAGGTAATGCAAGTTATTTTTCCTCCAAGAATAAAGTAGTTCATGGCCGAGGCAATTCTATTTGGTCTATGCAAGTTTGCACAAACCATTTCACCCGCGAAGCTTCGGTTTCCTCAGCTACAAATGCAGGGATTAGAGAAGGCATGTAAGGGCTCTTTCTGCCCAAAAATCTAAGTTCCCAGACGCATTGATGCCGAAGTCTTATATATAAAGTAAGCATTGTGCTGGGTTGTGGCCTAGGGCAAAGCTCTGCAAGTCCACAGCACTGCAAAAAGAGGAAGATGCATCACGGAAGGTCATGCAAAGCTTAAAGAACATGACCTTTTGGACCCAAGTAACTCACAAACCTGTGAGCCAAGGTCGCGACCAGACTGTCGTGCCCCTAACGCCGAGCTACCATAGAGGCGGCCTTCGCGTTGTAGTCCTCCTCCCCTCCCAGGCCCCGCTTCCCCGGGAACCTCCGCCAGCCCACGCACCTCAGCCACCCCGCGCGTCCTAACTAGCACGCTCAGGCCTAACTCCGCGCCCCGGCCCCGCCTCCGCGCCCCGGGCCCGCCTCCCCCACTCTGGCCCCGCCTCCCGCCCAGGCCGGCCTGCCAGTCCTGGTGGCGGCTTTGCTGTCCGCGCCCCACTTTCCCGTCCACGCTCCGCCTCCCGCTGGCGGGATGGTCTGCGGTGGAGGAAATGACGCCAGGCTAGGCTCGAGGGCCGCGCCGGGGGCCTCCCGCAGTTCTGGGCAGCACCCGAGTCGGTCCGGAGCAGCATGGCTCTCTTCCTTCTCCTCGTCCTTACCGTGCAGGCCGGAAGCTGGGCTGAGGTGGGCGCCGCGGATCAGAAGCTGCCCTCAGGTATTGTCGCTCGCGGCAGCGCCGCGACCGGGTGGGGACGGGAGGGGAGAGAAGGAACCCCACCGGCCAGGAACCCTCCCCCGCGCTGAGGAGCCGCGTCCGCACTTGTCCTCGACTCTCGCATTTGTCCTTGATGCCCGGTGGCTTCGGATCCTAAGGGGGCGGCCACCGGGAAGGCGACGCAGGGTTTCCGCGGTTTGCAGCCTTCCCTTCCCTTTCTCCGGCCCCTTCCGTGGTTACCAAAACAACAAAACACGTTCTTTTAATTTTTAAATAAGTGAGTTCCCTGGTCAGCAGTTGTACACTGTGGCCACAGCTCATGACTTAAATATTCGTAAGGTAGGCCCCGAATCCTTAGAAGTTCTTTCGCCAGCTGAGAATTATGAAAAGGCAGTAACTGCGTCTTACGTGTAAGTCTGGAAGTGGTACAGTGCGTGCACTCATGAGCCCATTTGTCAGACAGTAAGGTCTCTTCGCATAGCCTAGTTCCTCGTTTATCTCCGCCTGGTTTTTGATGTTTCCCAGGAAACATGATGAGAACATGTTTTTTCTAAAGCTAGGTATAATGATAATTAAGAGCTCCAGTGAAATCAGTAGTTTTTCTGCAAAAGGGATAAACCTAGATTTTCAGAAAACCGGACAGTCTTGAGTGTCTCCTCTGTGCAGGCAGGTAGCAGCTGCCTGGAAGGGGTCAGGGAGACCCAGCCTCCTTTACCCTTGGCAAACTCTGGGTCTGCACCTCTGTGTTATGACTTCCTCAGTGACACTTGTTAGATGTGCTCCATTCATATCCAGCTCTCCTTTGGCTTGCCGTTTAGAACTCAGGCAAACAAATGTCATCCCTTGAAAAAGAAATTGTGCCAGGTGTTGGGAATACAAAACTGGGAGTTATTTAGTTTCTGCCTTCAAGGATCGTGATTTTATAGCTAACAGTTATCAGGCATTATTTTAAGTTCTTATCACACCATTTCCCAGAAGTCCTATAAAGTAGGTGCTGTTGTATCTCCAAATACGGATGAGAAACTGAGGCACAGAGAGGTCTAACCAAGTTGCTGCTATTCACTGGGGAGCTTGGCAGTTGGGTTCCAGAGTCCAAGTTCTTGACTCTGCACTCTGCCATTACCTAGGGCGTTAGTCATCCACAAGGGCAGTTGCAATCCTTCGTGATAAGATATTGAACTTACACATAGGTTACTGGAAAGCAGGATATGGGCGTCTGCCTCTGAGCAGGGGAATCAAGAAAGACTTCACAAAGAAGATGACCCCAGAGTTGGAACTGGAGGTGCAGAGAGACTTGTGTGTGCAGAGGAAGGGCTGTGAAACAGCAGGTTGAACTAGTGGAATAATTTAAGCATTTTATTGTACAGTACGTGTGTGAGGATATAAGGGGAGAAAGGATATGTGGAGAAGTAGGAACCAGTTAATGAAGTGCCTTGTCATGTGTAACAGCAAAGGACAGAAACACAGCTTTGGCTCACATAGACAAAAAAAGGAATTTATTGTCTCAGAGAATCCAAGTGAGAGTTAAACAGAAAGGTACAGATGCCAGCTGGGCCTCAGGAAGTTGAACCTGGAACTCAGAAGTGCCCAGACCCTCCATTTCTTACTACTGACTGCAGTCTTCTCGATTTGGCAGGAATCATGGATGTTGACAGCTTTTGGGTTTTGACATCTTGCAGCTTCCTCCACCATAACAAGATCCTGGAAGAAGGCTCTGATTTGCCTAGCTTGGGTCAGACGCCAGCTTGCATGGGAAGGATATTGTTACAGGTGGTGGCAGTAGGAGACTTCCCAGAAGAAGAGCAATAATGTTCCTGAAGGAAGTACAGGTGCTGAGCCAACAAAATAATAGGCTCGCTCTCCCTTGCTCAAGTCAGTGGACAGCCATGGGGTTATTTTAAGGAGATAAATGATTTCATGCAAGATCAGATAAGCCATTTAGAAAGACCATTCATCTTACAAAATAGTTTGGCGGTAGACTCAAAGGAGGGAGGTCACTTAGAAGACTGCTGCTTAAGTCTGGGAGGAGGCAGTTTAAATGGAGAAGAAGAAATTAGAAGACAGACTCAGCATAACTTGGTGATTCACTGGATGTGGGAAGAGAGGAAGAGGGTGACCGAAGTTCCTGGCTAGGGCAGAGCATTAAACCAAGTGCACGGCCCTTCCTTCTGAGTACAGAGCCCTCCAGAGCATGGGGCCCCTCGTGACTACACAATTCGTATGTCCTTGAAGCCGGCCCTGGGGGTAGGATTGCCTGCCTTCCCCCCACAGGAAGATCTTCTGTGGCTTCTGTACTCCAGCATTTTATAAACACAGGTGTCAGCTACGTTCTTCCAGTTTGTTCTTCCACTCTGGGTATTATCTGAAGAGCATACTGGTTTAGCACAGCAATGGGGCTCTTAACTCGCCTTCTCCACTTGCTTATCAACTCTTCATTCTCTAACTTTAGGTAATGCTCTGGGTGTGTTGAAATTTTTCATTATTTTCTTTGGAATCTATGTTTTTCAGAGATTCAAAATACTTAAATCAGTGCATCTCAATTATATTTATTGAAGAGGGTATTAATAATAGTTTTTTCATTTTATTCTGATTCATGGTTTGTATGGAATTTTGAAAGATCCACCTTTTGCTTCTATATAAAAGAAACCCTAAAGAATTGAAGAGAAAAATAACCCCTTTAAAGAGCTGTCTTATACAATTTGACAGCAATAGCGCAATTTTTGTATAAGCTAAATGGATAATTTATGGTTCCATTTTAATTGGACAAAGAATCAGAATGAAAGACGTACCAGAATTAAGAGAGTTCCTGACAAGAAGGAATGAGTTTACTTGTAATTTTCTTATTAAGGGAGTGTATTTTAGATTATCCCAATACTATTCAACAGATATCCATTTCAATCATGTCCATTCTAAATAAATAATTTAATTTAATACATTGTTCAGATTTTGCAGTGCCGTCATGTGATTGTGATGGTATGATAAATCAGGCAAAATTACTCGAAGCAAATGCTTGTGATGTCATCAGAAGACAGTTATCTCCAGTTCCTATTTGTATATGGAGCTTATTTTCCCCATCTTTTATTAAACTATCATAGAAATGATGCTTAAGCAGCTTTTGTTAATTAAAAACGACAAAACTTTACACATTGTCAAGTCTTTAAGTAGCTTCTCTAAGCCTTTTTTCTCTTTTTGATAAATATTACCTCCCTCCTAGGATGGTTTTGGTGCTTAACTGAGATAATGCGTAACAAAGTTGAGCTCGTAGCTTGTCATGTAGTAAATGTCTAATATATGTTGGTGACTATCATTCAATTATGTGCATCATTATTTTCACAAATATATTTTTAAATATTAAATTGATTTAGTTTTGAATGAGAAATTGTGTCAGCTTTTAAAAAAACTCATCCAGGGCTTCCCTGGTGGCGCAGTGGTTGAGAGTCCGCCTGCCGATGCAGGGGACACGGGTTCGTGCCCCGGTCCGGGAAGATCCCACATGCCGCGGAGCGGCTGGGCCCGTGAGCCATGGCCACTGAGCCTGCACGTCCGGAGCCTGTGCTCCGCAACGGGAGAGGCCACAACAGTGAGAGGCCCGCGTACCGCAAAAACAAACAAACAAACAAAAACTCATCCAGATCAATATGAAAAATTTAAAGTAAGCTCAGCGGCTGACTCCTTCCACCTATTTCCTGTTCTTCATAGACTGAAAAGGCCTCTTTAGTTTTTTCAGTCCCTAAACTATTTCTCAACTTAGAATGAATTAGTCCAAAAGGGAATTAGTCTTGAGAAATGACTTCTCTCAGGGACTGGGTGGATCTGGTTCAATTAGAATTTATTGGCATGCCAAGCAACCCAACTAGATGAAATTGAATAAACAGGAACAATAATAGAACCCTGCATTTCAGATCAGGAAAGTGGCTGGGGAGAAGTTTTTTGGATAAGCCCTAACTTGGTGATTTGAGTGAAAGATCTGGGGGGATTTTAGATAATTACGGGTTCAGCGTAAGCCACTCTTTGATATGGCCATCTCTTTAAAAAAAAAAAAAAGGAGGAAAAGTATTTCATTCACATCAGGTGCATTATTTCTGGGCCCACATTTAGGAAAGAGAGAGTGAATGGTAAAATGTGAAGACAGACAGGAGGAAGAGAAGACTGCAGGGATACTAGGGGTCTTGACCCGGCTAAGGAGCTATCATATGGAAGGTGAAATGGTCCTGAAATATTTTAGATGTCCTCACTTGAATCCTTAGTTCTGGTACTCTTTTTGTGAAGGTGCAAGGAAATAGCAGAAGGAAGTAGAAAAAAGACTGTTTTTCCATTAGTTTCACAAAGTGATGGATATGATTCATTTCAAAGCCCCCAAATATTGATATGTTTCAGTTTTAAAACTTCTATGAATGCTTGAAACACCATGTGCAAGAATTCTTAAATGTCTTTATTCATCTTAAATCTAGAGGATGCTGCTACTTGCTAAGAGAAAAAGTTGGAAAGCATTAAGAAAAAGTAATTTTATCAGCACTATAAAACCATTCAGTAGATAGATCATAATCATAAATATATCTGAAAAAGATGCCAAAGTCCGGATTTGATGTTTTTCACTTTTTCTGCCTGGATTTCTCATGCCATTTCTCATTTTGCAGTGTAAGAAGAGACCTTTGTGAAAACGTCCATGGCCCCTCATCTTTAACACGAGGAAGTTGTTAGCTCTTTTCTCTGAGAGTTGCTCATTCAGTAAAGGGTCTGGATGCTTTAATTTAGAGTGTTTGTTTTTGAGTTGTAGTGTCAGATGACCTAGAATCCTCCAAAACGGTTTAATTACTGGCCCGTGTATCCTTACTTCTTCATGCTTCTCAGTTTGTCCTTCCCATAGAGAGGTTGGTGAGCACATAGTCACATGGTGTCTACAGAGTACAGAGCTCCGTTTGGCTTTAGATGCACGCATCTTTTATTTAGTCTTCGAATGCTATTATGTAAAAATCGGTGAACTACTAAGGCTGTGCCTCTTCCAGTAGAGGCACAGATACTTTTGGTGGTTATGGGATGGAACACAGGAGGCAGCCCATGCTTCTGTCACCGTCTATGCAGAGGAAACCTGGAGATGTCTGTAGCTGTTTGCTTCCCCTTCTGCTGCCTTCCCCAGTAATTATTACAGAGCTGTTCTGGCTGCTGGTTCGGGGGCTTCCGTGACATCTCCACTGCCGCATCTAGCGGCACTGCTTCACCACTTGCTGATCTTCATATGTCTTTTCTGTTCTCTACCTTGGTCTTTTTTCATATTTATCACCAGGGAACAGTTAGTTGTAACCAGAACTCTCCGTTTTGTCTGCATTGTGCTTAGAATGTTATGAAAAGTGATTCTTCTCTCCTTTGTTTGGTTTTGTTTAATCCTCAGCCGCTAGATCCTAGAGGAGTTCTGGGAAGCAGATCTTAAAAGAGCTAAAGTTCACTCTGGATAGGATGCAGATAAAATGCTCCAAATAACTCTGAACCCATTTCCAAAAACAACATGTGTTACAGAAAACTGTCGGCATTTTTAAGAGACAGGGAAATCTGCAAGATTATTCTACTTCATGAAATACTCTAGTGAATCTTTCCTTTAACTCCACACTCTATTTCTACATATATTTTTATTGACATAGGGTAAATTTTTTATGAATAGAAGTTTGCTGTAAGCCTCAATTATTTATCTGAATATGTAGCCATGTAAACTTTAGGTTATAAAATTCTGAAACTTAAGAAAACGAGTTACTCATGTCAATTTATCGTGAGATTTTAGCAAAGATAACAAAGGCAGATGTCTAATAACCGCATGGTTTCTCTTCTGGTAGCGTTAAAACCACAGGTTACATCCTTTGGTGTCAGTATTCAAAAGTTTCTCCTATAATCTAGTAGTAATTTCTGTTTGCTAGTTCCGTTGAAACCTCTTCTCCTACCACCTGTCTTGATTGCTTTGGAAGCTATGGTGTAAGTCCTTATCCTAGTCTAACCATGTCAAGCTTTTACTTAAATTATGGGAAATATCACCTGACTCACACGAAAAACTAATCTAATGTAGCACAAGTCTATTGCTGTTTGTATTTTATAATGTATAATTAAGTAACCTCTTAAATTTAAATGCACTTTATTTGATATTCTAGAATACAGATTGATTTCTATATGCCTTTTCCTCAAATGCAGAAATTAATCTCAGATTGAGTACATACAGTTAAAATGTCATTCCTATTGGGAATAATTTTTTAAAGGGGGCTTAAAAGGAAGTGAAGAACTTCACTGGAAATGAGAAAGAGGATCCTTGTTACACAGTGGCAGGAAGCTTAGCAACACCATCACCTTCAGTAGCAGGGAAGGTAGGAAATGTACCTGGTGAGCCCAGTGGCCTAGTGAAGGAGGTTTCCAAGCAGATTGCAGGTGCCACGTGGTTTCTTCTTGTTTCTTGTAAAATATTAGATTAGAGAGAGTAATCAAGGGAAGGTCTGTTAAACAAAAAGAAACCAGGACCTGATGGTTTGTAAATTCTCAGCCATGGGAGAAGCAAAAGATGCTAAAATTAAGAAATGGCTTCTGAGGGAAGTTCTGATTCGTTATGAGTTTGCTTAATATCAGGTACCTCTCTTTCTTATCTAGTTGCAAAATTATATTTGTATGTGTGATTATTATTTGATATCAATGTTGAATTGAACCTGGAGAGGGGTGCCTTAATTTCCTCCTCAACCATAGAATGTAAGCTGTTTGAGATGGTTGTTTCTGAAGTTGAGGTGTGAACACACCATAGAAAAAGGAACCCTGTTAAGGAGGCCTTAGTCTACCCTGCTGTGTATGGCCATGGGAACTCCACCAAAACCAGGGCTAAATCTGGCAAGACCAGTGCTTCCTGACTCACCTGCAAGGAAATTGCTTAGAGAACCAAAGATGATAAGTACCAGCAGCCATCAACAGTATTCCAGAAAGAAAGAGTAAGTAGAAAAATGGTAGATATCTGATCACTGGCTGCAGATCAAAGGACATGTTGTACTTACTGAGTACTTGAATCTGAGACATCCTTCCAACTTCATAATCTCAACCTTTAGGCACAAATTGTTTTGCTGCTTTGGTGAGTCATACGGAAGTTAGACATTTCAACAGTAACCAAAGCTATTCGCTGAGCGGGAAACATAAAATGTACTGGTTTATCAAAAAAATTCTGTTTTATTTATCTATTTATTTATTTATTTTATTGAAGTATAATTTACAATATATTAGCGTCGAGTGTATAACATAGTGATTCAGTATTTTTATAGATTGTACTCCATTTAAAGTTATTATAGAATATTGGCTATCTTCCTTGTGTTGTTCAGTATATTCTTGTAGCTTACTTATTTTAGTTTATGCCTCTTAATCCCCTACTCCTATCGTGCCCGTCCCCCCCCCCCCCCCCCCCCTCCCAGTTATAGTCTGCCATTTGTTTTTAGATTGCACATATAAGTGATAACATACATTATTGGTCTTTCTCTGACTCATTTCACTAAGTATAACACCGTCTAGGTCCATCCATGTTGTTGCAAATGGCAAGATTTCATTCGTTCTTTTTATGACTGAGTAGTATTCCATTGTGTATATATACACCATATCTTCTTTATCCATTTTATCCACTGATGGGCACATGAGTTACTTCCATATCTTGGCTATTGTAAATAATGATGCTGTGAACATTGGGGTGCATGTATCTTTTCAAGCTAGTGTTTTCATTTTCTTCAGATATATACCAAGGAGTGGAATTGTTGGGTCATATGGTAGCTCTATTTTTAGTTTTTTGAGGAATCTTCTTACTGTCCTCCACAGTGGCTGCACCCATTTACATTCCCACCAACAGTGCAAGAAGCTTCCCCTTTCTCCATACCCTCTCCAGCATTTATTGTTTGTAGATTTTTTGTTGATGGCCATTCTGACTGGTGTGAGATGATTTCTTATTGCATTCTGTTTTTAAATTAGTTTTTCCTCCTAAATAAAAAAGATTCCTAAAATTATAATAAAGCAGGGTTTCTCAGTGTTTGGCACTCGTGGCATTTTGGACTGCCAAAATGTGGAAAGCTATCCTGTGCATTATCGGATATCAGCAGCATCCCTAGTCTCTATCCTTTAGATGCCAGTAGCACCCCACCACTAACACCCAGTTAGGAGAACCAAAAATGTCTCCAACAGTGCCAGATGTCCATGGGGGACAAAATCACCCCTTGTGGAAAACCACTGATATAAAGGAAAAAATAATCAGAAAAAAGGAAAAAAATGGCAGTAGAATCTAATTGTCCTTTAGTCCATATAACTCTTGATCCATGTTCTGCTTTGAAACGATAATACAGGTGCTTAATAGTTGTAAATTAAGACAATGTACCAGTTCGGGTTCAAATATTGGAATTTTTACTTTGGGAAAAATATAGTAGGTGTTTTCTTCAACAGTAAGCAAATAGTCTATGTGTGTGAAATTATCACCTCACTTGACAGGTGAGGAATTCTGAAGTAACTCTTTAGTAGTACAGCAAGGAAAGAACCCAGATTTCTTAATAGCCAACCCTATTTTTGGCTATTAGATAATATGTTATCTAATAATATTTTTCTTATTAGAGCAGTCTACTAAGTGTAAACATAAGTGATCATCATTATCATCTGCGATACTTTAAAAAAGTATAAACTTTTGGCTCTCTTTGAATTTTTTAGGATGATAAGTTATGTTTGGAAGCCACTGTACCTGACCACATTGCTATTCATTTATTTATTTTATTTGTATAAGCACATCATGTTTAGTGGCGTTTTCCAGATAGATCGGATTGAATAAGCTTAAATTCCAGGTCATATTGCGAACTCTGTCTATTCCTTCATGTTCATTCGTGAAGAAGGGAAGGAAAGGAGGGAAAGAAAGAGGGAGAGAGAGAGGAAGGGAGGAGACGTGTGTGTGTTCAATTTTTTAAGGGGTACTGGACAATAGCCTTCTACACTGAGCAGGGGAAAAAAATAGCTGCTTTTAGTAACTAGATTATGGTCATGGTAGTGTTTGACTATAAGATGGTAAAATGACTTCTGCCTCTTCTCTTGTGTGACACTTTCATGTCTTCTCAACAAACATTTTCTTAATTGGTTTAGAAGAACAAAAGCAGGAAGAAATACAGGGTATGTTTTGAAAAAAGCCCTGCACACCTCAGAGAGCAAAATGTTGATGAAACTGGAATGCTTGATGGCTCTGTCAGGCAATCGTTAGGCATCTATTCCTGTGCTAGAGAAAAGGTAGTAAAAGTGTGTAATAGTCCTGGGTGGAGGGTTGAGAGCCCAGGTAGTATTTTAGAGTGAAATTGACCATCCCTCTTGTAGCCAGTTCTTCTCTAGACATTGAATACAGTCTGTGGTATCAAATATAGAAAATTCTAGTGATTAAATGAGTTGAGGATTATTATTGCAACAGGCAGTGCAGTTATTTATAAAAACTCCTCAAACATTCTAGGAATTTATTGCTCATACTATATTTGTGTTCCCCTTGCATTACAATGTTGTTTCAGTAATTTAAAATGAATTCAAACACTTCTATACATTTTTTAATAAAATTAATTTTTAGAAATACCTTAATTTAAATAAATTTATTATCTATTCTGGTGAATTCTTTTCTTCAAGTACATATTTGGCTAATTTGGCTTCTTATATTGAGGTTTTCTAATGTTAATGTTAGTTTCTGACATCCATCCGTCTTACAGTGCCAACACCAACCAATCTTACAATTGAGGCCTATAACTTGAATACTGTTCTATTTTGGGATTACCCAATTATGCCATGGAGCCCTGTGTTTACCGTACAGGTGATGACCTATAGGTGAGTGTCACTCTTTTATCTTTTTCATTCTGTTTTTGCCTAGGTCCTTGCACGTTTCACGACTGTTTCCTTCCATCATTGTTCCTTCCCATGTGGCACAACTTCCTGACCAGCTTATAGACTTCCAGAAGTAATGCAAATTAAGGATGCAAATTAGTTCTTTTCAGAATACTTCCTGCCATTTAGTTCTTCTTCCTGTCAGAATTGAAGTAGAGGAGTATCACTAACTTCTGACATTTTAAGGCATGACAAATAAAGGTGACAGTTCTGTATTAAAAACAGTGAAGTCCTCTTACTTCCTATAGTGTATGTACTGTTGAATAGAAAGAAAAATTTAAAAAAATTTTTTGACAAGTGTTAGGAGTGATTGTAATATGTTGGATTCTGTAATTAAGTAATGACTCAATGCAATCAATTTGTTTAAAGAACAGATTTTTAAAAATTACATGTGGAATGTGGTTTGTACAGGTCTTATTTTGAATTGAGCCTCTTTATTGTAAATGAATTTACTATAGACCTTCTAACCAAAGAGTAAAGGTTTCCTACTTTGTCTAGCTTCTCCATCCTATTCTTACTCAACTCCTTCTACCAGCTCCATGCTATGAATGAAAATCAAAGCACAGACAGAGATGGTTCAAGTTTATGTATTAACAATAAAAATTACCTTTGTGTTTCTTTTTCTTCATTTCAGGGACGGGCAATGGATTGATGCCTGCAATACCTCCCATCATTCTTGTAATATCTTTTCCATAATGGATGATCCATCAAGTCCTCTCTGGGCTAGAGTTAAAGCTAGGCTTGGACAAGAGGAATCAGCCTATGCACAGTCAAGAGAATTTATTTTATGCAAAGAAGGTGAGTGGAATGTATACATGTCTAAATTCTAATCTTATGCATGTCTTCTGTATGTATCTGCTTTTATAAGCAGTTGCCAAAAATTATCAGAATGCCCCAGAAACATTTGGAGGAATTTAGGGAGTTCCTGTCTTCTCTTCTCCCAAGCCCCACAAAATAGGGTTAAGAGGCTCCCCTCACTTTGCCCCTTCTAAGCTGTGACACTTCCACCCCATGCAAGTGTGGGTCTGGACTCTGCACCCCTTCCTCTCTCTGTCCTCTGTCACTCCTCCCTTAGTCGCGTTCACTAGGACTGTGAGAGCTGCTCTCCGTCTTCCCCTCTACCTTAACTCCTCAAGGCCTTTGGGAATTTTAATACCAATTTAATACATTAAAAATTTTAGAGTTCCATAATCGCCTTCATCCTAGTTCAGCTTCAGCCCCCACCTTGGTTCTGCTCCTTCTTTTTGGATCATGGCTACTTTTTCTCTTCTACAGGCCCCTCCTCTACTTGCCCTTGAAGTAGTTTTATTCCCCAGAATCCATGCTTTTGTCACCTGACAATTATACCATCTGTATGTCAGACTTTTCCCACACAGATTTTTCAAGGGCATACTATGTGCCAGAAAGTATGCTAGTTCCTGAGGATACATTGGTGAGTAAAGACGGACCTGCCTGGCGCACAGTAGGTGTGCAATAAGTACGTGAAGAATAGATAAATGGTTCACCTACAAGGTTCCAGACGTCAAAGACATATAGTAAATATTTGTGGAATCAGTGAATATCTAGTTCTGATTTTCGTAATAAAAATTGAATGTATTTAGCAAACTTTTATAGAGCCTCATTCCAGATATCCATAGGCATTGGAAATACAAAGAGTTTCAGTGAGGATTCAAAGATAACTAAAATGCCTTTTCTGAAACGATTTTTAGAGAACATTTTCTGTTTTCTGTTTAATGTTTTTTTAATCTACAGAAGCAAAGATAAAGGAAAACTAACTTCATAGAGCTTCTACTGTGTCAAGGCTTTTTACCAAGATTCACTAAGGACAGTTAAAATATCTTCTAGGTATCTGTGGAATGATTTAAATGTGGTCCTGCTTTAGAACAACAAGAACAAAAAGAGTAGGTTGGTTGAGTTTTGGTAGTGATGTGTAATACACTGTGATGTTCCAAGGCTGGTACAAATTCTACTTCTTTTTTGTCCCCTCAGGGAGAATTGGACCACCTAAACTGGTTATCACAAAGAAGGAAGACCAAATCATTGTTGATATATTTCACCCTCTAATTACTGTAAATGAAAACGAACCACAAGCCATATACGATGATGAAAATACTTGTTATACGTTCACGTACAATGTGTTTGTGAGAATAAATGGAAGTGAGGTATGTTTCTATTTCATCTTTTTCAAAATGGAAATTTTTCTGTTGCTGGCATAAGTTGTTTCCATATGTGGTGTAATGAAAGTGGAATGTTCATGAATATTCAGGCAAGACTCATGGATTGTAAGTTTTACTAAGAAAAAAGAAATATATGAATGCTGCTGAAGGGAATCAGTACTGGCGTTAATCTTTAACACTGGCCATGTGAAAACATTTCAAGTTTTTCTTTGCCTCTTTTAATAGCATGGTCCTAATCTAGGATATCAACCTGTGTTTTTCCGTTTCTCCACTGGTAAGATGAGGATAATTTTAATCTTTTCTTCCTCCTTGGTAGTTTTGTAGTGATATGAAATAATATGAAGCTCTAATTGGAATCTTTGTTTTTGAAAGAAAACACCAACAGTACTACTGTGTGATATGATTACATTCTAGCACTGGTGTGCAGACCACACTTTGACTAGACTTTTTCTGTTCCATCCATTCTCCACAGCACTGCCATTCCTTTATTTAACAATATTTGTTAAGCACATGCTTGGTGCCTTCTAGGCACCAGGAGATAGCAGTGAACAGTACAGACAAAAGAACTCCAGTGATAAGTACTGTGGAGAACAACACAGCAGAGAAGAGCGCTGGGCAGTAGTGGTTTTCAGCAGGCCGGCCAGGCCTCACTGGGAAGTGTTAACTGGAGCCAGGGCTGGAGGAGGTTAGGAGGTGAACTCTGTGGATGTATGTGGGAAGAGTGTGTCAGGCAGAGCCTGGCAATAGCACCAGGCATGTGAAGGGAGCAGCAAGGCTGGCTAGAGCGTGGGGGCAGATGAGGTCAGAGAGTTCACTGGGGGCCACTTCTCTAAGGGCTTTGGAGGGATTGGACTCTTACTCTCAGTGAGACATTGTGCCTCCGGAAAGATTGAAGCAGAAAAATGACATCTGATTTAGGTTTTAAAACATCCCTTTGGTTGCCAGCTGAGTTGTCTTTCTAAAGTGCAGATCTGACCATATTACTTCACTGCTTCAAACTCTTTAACAAATCCCCATCAGCTACAAAATAATATCTAAATCCTCTTCCATGGCATGGCCTGCAAGGCCTTCATGATTTGGCCTCTTGCATCATTTCCGGCTACCTGTCTCCCCGTTCCTTCCAACTTCATTTTCGTTTGTGCTTTGGTGGACTGCTTACTGTTCTTAGTTACCTGAAGGTACACTGCTCTTTCACAGAATCCCCTTCTCCACCTTTCCTACTTTGGAAAATTTCTGCCCATTCTTCAGTATTCAGCTGGCATATCATCTCTCCTTCGAAATCTTTTCTGACAAGGTGGACTGTTTCCTCTTCTGTGGTCTGGTTGTTCCTTGTTCCATAGAGTGGTCCCCTTGGAGTACTTGTTACTCTCTTACATTTCTTTCTTATCTTTCTTCCACACTCTATCATAAGTTATTTGAGGTCAGGCACCACTGCCCTACCTTTGTGTTCTCAGGCCCTAGCACAGTGATCCATGCAGTGTGGCTGGTTGAATGAATGATCAGCTCCCAGAGATTGCTTCAATCCCTTCTGTGTATCACTGCCAAGAGATCCTACAGCCTTTGCATAATACCTGTGTTATTCTTACCATGAGCTAGATGCTTTTCTCTCTCACCAGCTGAGTTTCTAGCACTAGAGGAATAGGACTAATGAACATTTGTTGGTTTGACAACTAAGAGTGAACATTACTGCTATTTGAGTTTTAAATTCATAATCTCTATTTTAATTTTTAAATTTATTATCTCTATAAAGAACATTTTTTTTTTTTTTTTTTTTAATTTTTTAATTAACTAATTTATTTATGGCTGTGTTGGGTCTTCGTTTCTGTGCGAGGGCTTTCTCTAGTTGTGGCAAGCGGAGGCCACTCTTCATCGCGGTGTGCAGGCCTCTCACTATCGCGACCTCTCTCGTTGCGGAGCACAGCCTCCAGACGCGCAGGCTCAGTAATTGTGGCTCACGGGCCCAGTCGCTCCGCAGCATGTGGGATCCTCCCAGACCAGGGCTCGAACCCGTGTCCCTTGCATTGGCAGGCAGATTCTCAACCACTGCGCCACCAGGGAAGCCCTAAAGAACATTTTAATGGATATATAGCACCATGCCATGTTGAAGTAACAAATAGACTTACTGTTTGATATCAACACTATTTTCAGACATGGTCCCAACATTCACCATATTGAATGATTTTTTCTTTTCAAATTAAAAGGAGTCATGCATTTTCATTGTTTTTTTTCCTCTTTCCAGACCACAAATAAAATGTACATAAAGAAAGAAGATGATTGTAATGAGACTCAGTGCTTCTTAAGTATTCCTGTGTCCTCGCTGAATTCTGAGTACTGCGTTTCAGCAGAAGGAGTCTCAGAAACGTGGGCTGTTACAACTGAGAAGTCGGAAGAACTTTGTATTACCGTTTCTGATAACAGCGCGGAAGGTAAGTTCTTGCCATTCTTTCCTAAATGTAGTGAGTGATCACTAAAATAGGGTAATGTAAAAAGAGGCAATTTGTAATTTCAATAAACCTCTGCTCTTTTAAAAAATACTCAGTAGTTCCATTCTTCAGAGAAGTTCAAAATTAAAAATAAGGCCATTTTTCAGGCATTAAGAGATACAAAGCAACCAATTTAGAAAGCCACGTGATGACCTTTTGACCCAGGAAAGAAAAAATATAACAAAAACATAAAGCCATGTGCATAAATGTCTGCATTTCGGGATCATGCATAATGATATAAGTTAGTTTATTACTCCAATATAACAAGATGTTATATATCCATTAAAATGTTCTTTATGGGGACAGTAAGTTTAAAAACTAAAAGCCGCAATGTTCATTGACTAAAATTGTGTGATAAGTGAACTGGATAAGCATTGGAAATTAACATCCAAAAATAAATATAGGTTGGTTTAAATGATGGATTGTACGTCAATTTTATAACACATTTTAAAATCATTATTTTTATTTTATTATTTCCTGTGTGTGTGAGGGGGATACGTATGATAGAACTTCAGAACTGGCATTCTCATTTGGCAGGTACCTAACAAAAATTTAGACTTTTTTTTCATGGTACAAAATTTAAATGTTCATTATAGATAATTTATAAGGAAACAAAATTATCTGTAGTTCTAAGTTACAAACACTCAGTTACTCACAGTTTGGTGGTTTTTTTCCATCCTGTTTTTTCTTTTGCTGTGTAGCCTTGATCATATTATGTAGTATATGTAACTTTGTATACTGCCCTAAGCATATGCTATAAATATTTTTCCATGTTATTTTACGTACTTTATTAATATTATTTTTAATATCTCTAGAACATTTTATTATGAAGATCATATTTATTTAATGTTCCTCAATTTTTGGACTTTTGATTACTTGTAGATTTTTCGCTGATAAATCATGCTTTGGTGATTGTCTTTGGGTGTATATATAATTGTTTTGATTGTTCAGATGTTTTTAGAACATATTTTCTAGGTTAAAAAGGTGTACAAAAAATAACACAGTACAAATTTCTTTTTGAAGAATGGAAATCTAGGCTGAAGAATCAGACCAAACACCTAAAATTAATACTAAAAACTTTTAGGCCGTTACATGAGGGTTTCAAATAGGTGACTTAAAATAATGCAGTATATTTAATACCAGTTTGTGTTATACTATTTGGAGTGAGAAAATCCTAATTAATGCGTAAAATTTGAAATAATGCAAATGCCCTAGATTTATTAAAAAAAAAAAATCCTGAGTTACAAACTGGGTTGATATTGTGTCCACATGATGGCACCATCGTGGCTCATAAGCAGCATTCCCTACCTGCCTGCTCAGTGCTTCTAAGCAACGTGCCAGTGTTTCTTATGGGGTTATGTTATCTTTTCCTATTGTAATAATTTTTTTCACCTCCTGTAACAGGTGTGATAGAGGCATTTATTTGAGTAACTTCCAGAGTCATTAGAATAGAAATTAAAGGTAATAAGATGCTATGAAGGAGGGCAAACACCACCACAATATGTAGAGTACTGTTAATTTGTTTGTTTTGTTTGTTTGTTTGTTTTTGGATTTGTTTGTTTGTTTGTTTTTTTGGCCATACCACGCGGCATATGGGATCTTAGTTCCCCGACCAGGGATCGAACCCGTGCCTTACCCCTCTGCAGTGGAAGTGTGGAGTCTTAACCACTGGACCGCCAGGGAAGTCCTGAGTACTGTTAATTTGGAAGAGAGGACTATGGAAAAATAAATATTGAAGATTGTGCTGTGAAAATAAAAAGCAGCATTAGAGAAAAATATACAACCGTGATTATAGATGTTTGTGCTCTGAAACAGATCTTCCCAATTTTATATTATTCGTTGTATCTGGTTTTCATTTGGGGGACTTTATTCCTGTTCAGCTTTCCTCTGTGTTTGTGTGTGTGTGTCTGTGTGTGTGTGTGTATGTGTGTGTACACACCTGTGTATTTTTATAAGTTTTTGTAATCTTTAAATAAATAACAATTTAAGAATTCAGAAGGGCGGGACGACATTATTTTAAGAGTTAGAGACATTGCCAGAATTTATTTCTAAAGAGATATATTTAAAATTTTTTGCTTTTGCCTCTTCAACTGAGAGAAGAGCGTAACTCTAGAAACATTCTGTATTTGGGGCTGTAAGGAAATGGTTATGAAAAAGTTATTTTAGCCACATCATATCATGACAGTGTAGTCGCAGAAAGTTTAGAATCTCAAAGCTGGGAAGAATCATGTTGATATCTAGGACAGGTACGTAATTTTTTACTCATCTCTCCTGACTTCTGTGTCAGTGTTCTTTAAAACTGTGACCGTATGTATTAATTACCTGATATGTAAATCTGTTAAAGAATAGCACTGAGACTTTATAACTATTTGATGGATATAGCAGTGTTCCATTGTAATTCTAATTTGTGGTTTTTTCCTTTTCTTAGATCCTGTTTGGATTCCGATTGTTGCTGCTTTACTACTCTTTCTAGTACTTGCCCTGGTAGTTGTATGTTGTCTCGTTAAGAAGATGAATCCATTTAAGAGAGAAAACATCATGTTACCCAAATCCTTGGTAATATATTTAAATATTTTTTCTTTAATTGTATACAGTTGGCCCTTGAACAACACAGATTTGAACTGTGTGGGTCCACTTATACTTGAATTTTTTTCAGTGAATATGCTGGAAATTTTTTGAGATTTGTGAGAATTTGAAAAAACTCTCAGACAAACCACATAGTCGAGAAATACTGAAAAAATTAAGAAAAAGGTATGTTATGAATGTATAAAATAGAGGTAGATATAAATATAATATGCAGAATATGTGTGAATTGACCATTTATGTTATCGGTAAGGCTTCTGGCCAACAGCAGGCTATTAGTAAAGTTTTTGGAGAGTCAAAAGTCATATGTGGATTTTTTGACCCCAGAGGCGCTCAGTGCCCTTAACCCTTGTATCGCTCAAGGGTCAGATGTACACTAAAATGTTAATTTGAAATTTTCGATAATTCTTAAAATTTGTTTTTTAAAGTAGAATGATGTTCAGCAGCATGTCACCTATCATAAATAACTCAGTCTTCCACACATCCAAAGCCACATATTTTTTACTATGCACTATGCTTTTTTATGCATGGGGCAAAGGCACAGTGAGACAGTGCTAAGGAGCTTAAAGTCTAGTGGGAAAAAAGATAAGTATTCAGTGGTTGTCCAGTGTGATAGGTTCAAAGATAGACGTTTATGTACATGCCAGTGAGGACTTCTTTTCTTCTACTTTTGCAGGGTAGGGTTAGTCATGGCTTTTCCAGAGACAGTGATGCCTGAACAGTCTTGAGGGACAGACAGGAGTTTACCCAGGTACTAAGGGACAGTGTGTGCTAAGGCCCAGTGTCAGGAAAGTGTGGCTTTTTGAAAATCTGTAAATACAGAAACTCTTCGTGGTGGGTAGAGGGCAGAAGGAAAGATGACGCAACAGTGAGTCTAGACGAGAAGTGTGACATTTTAATGCCTAACATTTAAAAGTCTTTGTCTGATGAAAAGAACATTTAAAAGTGTCAGAATGATAACTATTTAAATCAAATATGACAGGCAAAATATCTGTGATATGCAAAGGGCATATTTAAATGTGTTATGGAAACATTATCTTTAAGTAGAGGGGTTAAGAACTGTCAACAGTTAGTAGACAATTCACCTATGAATTGTAATGTTCTTACCACTAGTAGTTAAGCAGAAACCAGCCTTGCAGTGTGCTATTTTACACCCGCTAGAGAAGGAAAAATAAACCTGAATATCCATTAGTACCTTGTAATAAAACCGGTATATGCTGGCAAAAAGTAATTATAGCCCTGAGGGGAGGGTAAGCACACAGTGGGTGTACAGAGTAGTAGCATCCTAAACATGCCACACTCTTAGATTTAGTAATTGCTCTCTTAAGAATTAATTCTTAAAAGATAATTTCATAAATAAAAAGATGTATAGAAATATTCACTTCATGTTCTATGAATGGTGAAAATTGGAACCCCTTAATACTTAGTATTAGAGAAATTATTTAACCATCAGTGTAAAATTACTGAGCCCATGAAGATTAGAATTATGAAGACAAATGATGAAATACTACATAAAATAAGTAGCCGTACTCCCATTACAAATGTAACATGCATACGCGTCGAAGGTAGTACACAAAAAGCAACATAGGTTGGTGAGATAGTGACTTTCCAAAAATTCTAAAATATTGTTTTTGATCTTAATATATTTCCATTAAAAAGAAAGAAAAGGCAACTATCAGATTCTATTACACTGTTATCCTGAATATGCCATTCAGTTGTATATTTAGTTAACCATTACCATTAGACCATTTTTCTTTTGAGGATGAGCACTTAAGTTTAATAATTTATTATTTTTAATCACTGATTTCTCTTCCGCTAGCTGTCTGTGGTAAAAAGTGCCTCTTCAGAGACAAAATCTGAATCAAAATGTATATCGCCCATCACCTACCAACCGATTGCCATAGAAAATGAGCAGCTCTCTCCAGGGACAATTTCAAGCGTGCATACTGAGGACAGTCCAGGAAAAGCAGAGCATGGAGAAGACCTTTCTAGTGGAACAGAAGTGGTGATGACTGGAGAAAATATTTCTGACTTGGCCCCTGGTAGCTCTCTGACCCCAGTAAAGGGAGAAAATTCTATCCATGCAAGCAGTAACCAGTCTGAAACCTGCAGCATCACTTTAAATGTGTATCACTCCAGAAATGGTTCTGATAGTGGCCTTGTGGTATCAGACAACTGCTGTGACTCAGAATTTCCCCCAAGTAATAAAACTGAAATAAAGACAGAAGGACGAGAGTCCATAACGCTGAGAAACACCACCACCTCCTTTGGTTATGACAAACCCCATGTGTTAGTGGATCTGCTTGTAGATGAAGGTGGTAAAGAGTCCTTGATTGGTTATAGACCTACAGCAGATTCCAGAGAGTTTTCATAAGATCAACCAAGGTCACCAACTTGGAAGGATCTGCTTTTCCTGAACAGTTTTTCTGCTTTGATTTCATGAAAAGATCATGATTTCAGAAATTGTGTCTTCTTGCTATTAATCAAATGGAGTGTCATGGTTTAGATAAAAGTGTAAAAAGCCTGTTTGACACTGTCACTTTTGGTCAGAAAACGGCAGAGTCTTTAATAAAAAACAAAAACCACTGTCACATGTGAACCTTTCCATCTAGATTTGTGAACCGTAACAGTGAACGGTCTCTAATAACCCTGCTTCCTATAATGGTAGGTGCTACGCCCAGGGTCTTCTGTAACCACTTCAAGAGATAAAATGGATTTTTTCCTTTCTGTGCCTCAGCATGGTATTTGTGTTTGGACGTTTATGTATATAGCCTTTCCTAATACTTTCAGAAAAAACAAGAATGCTTTTCAAAATTGTCCTTAAAATTGACTTGAAATCAAGAGTGTTAATAGTGTAAATAAAAACATGTATATATTTTTTATGGAACATTGCATTTAAGGATTTTTTTATAATAAAGTAACTTCAAAGTTCATTTCGGTATTCATTTATTCAGGATTAACTAGAATATTTTTTATTCATTTGCTTGTTTCCATCCATTAATGTTACAGAATCATTTTCTAATTATTCATGTCTGATCTTTAAAATAGTCCTAAAAATAGCCTAGTCTTTAAAAATGGTCCTTTTATATCTGTATCTTAATATTTAGCAATCAGTGTGCAGAACACACAAGCTGTGTGTCCCAAGCTGTTTGGGGGGGAGAAGCAGAGATTTAGCTGTAGAGGGTGTAGCGTGGGGAGTCTCTAGCATAAAGATGGTGGTCAAAACCATAGGAGTGGGTGAGGAAGAGCTAAGTAGCATGTGGCGTGAGGAGAGAATCCCCAACCAGAGGCAAACCAAGCGTTTATATACCACAGAAAAGTTCTTGGGAATTACTAAGAGGATAGGAACTTTAAGACTCAAAAGTGAATTAACTGACTAAAAGAAAAGGTTAAATACAAATTATGTGAGTAAATTAAGCCATGGAAAAAATATTTCTCCTCATTTAAAAGTGCAAATGGAAACGCGTTGCTGGTTTATTACTGGGAAAAAGGTACTAGTATACTCATTTGGGGGACAGTGTCTTATGAATTGCTTTTTAAACTGATATAGGAGTACACAACATCCCATAAAAATCCATAACCTTTACAGAATCTAATCTCTATTGTAGGAAAATTATAAAAAGTAAATTTTTAAGGCGAATGAAAAATGTAGACATTAGAATGGGAAAAAGCAAAAATATGAAAATAATGGATATAGCCAAGGGTAAGGTGATAGTTACCACTCTTCATAAGGAAGGTAATAGGTATTACCACCAAATGTAAACAGAGTACCTGTTCTTTTTACCCTAGCTAATTCTGATAACAATCTTTTTCATTTCTCCCAGTCTTTATAGAAAAAATAATTTAATGTCTTCATTTGCATTTCTTTCATAATTAATAAAGTTGGGCATATTTTACATATTAGGTGTTTATACTTCTGTGATGACTAAAGTTGTCCTTTGTCCATTTCTTTCTGGACTGTGTACGTCTTTTTTATTGACTGTATCCTTTGTCTGCCATGAGTTACACATTTATAATTTCTTGCCTTTCACCCAAGTCTTACTACGTAGATGTTTAAAACGTTTACAAAGTCAAATTCATTTTTCCTTTCATTCTTAAGAAAACTCCCTTTCCCAAGAAGATAAGAATTTTCACCCATGTTCTCTTCTACTATTTGGGAGTCATTGTTTCATTTCTACTTTTAATTCTTTTATCTGTCTAGTTTCTTTTTTTTTTTTTCATATAAGGCATGAGATCGGGATTCAGCTTTATTATCTTGGTTTCTAGGGCTGCCATAATAATTACCACAAACTTGGGTGGCTTAAGACAACAGAAGTTTATTCCCTCACATTTCGGAGACTGGGCCAAGTTCTGTCTGACAGCTCCCTGGAAAGGTCCTTTCTTGCCTCTTACCAGCTTCTGGGGGTTGCTGGCAACACTTGGTGTTCCTTGACTTGTAGATGCATTGTTCTAATCTCTGCCTCTCTTGTCACATTCTTCCCTATGTGTCTCTGTGTCCAAGTCTCTCTTTATAAAAACACTAACCATTGGATTACGGCCCACTCTAACCCAGTACAACCTCATTTTAATTTGATTAGATCTGCAAATAGGTTATTTCCACATAAGATCACAATCATAATTATGACGGGTTACGACTTAACGTATCTTTTTAGGACACACAATTCAACTCATCATCTCTTTTCCCCTTATAAATTACTCAGTTGTCCCAACACTACTTATTAAAACATCCAACTTTTCTGTGCTGATTTCAGATGTCAGATTTGTCATATGCTGATCCTCAGTATTCCTGGGACTGTTCATTGTTTTGTCTTGTATCCATACCACACTGTTTTAATTCTTACAGCTTTCTACTGGGGTTGTTTTACCTTGTGAGCCCCTCAATACTTTGGGTCAGTGTTCACTGCTCATGTTTCTCGCAAATGATTGTTCTTTCAGGTGAGTGGTAGAAATTTTTCCCAAGTTTTCCCCAAAATTTGGAGGTCCTTTTGGGATTTTTATTAACCTGCATTGACTTTGTACAATGTTTAGGAATAACTAGCACTTTCCAGATTTGATGTTCTGCAAGAATGGAGTATTGAATATAGTATTTCTTTATTCAAGTCTTATATCCCTCATTAGTTTTATGCTTCCTACAGGTGTATGGCATTTCTTACATTTAGTCCTTGATATTTTGTGTTGCTGATGGCAATATAATCTTGCATTATGACTTCTAAATGACTGTATGTAAGAAAACTATTGTTACAGATTGTTTTTAATCCAGCCAACATCTAAACTTTTCTTTTACTGAAGTTTCAGTTGATTGTCTGGTTTTCCCAGTATAAAACTGTGTCGTCTATAAATAAGAATCATCTTGCCTTCTTGTTGCCAATAATGTACTTTGTGTTTTATTCCCTTGTCCTCAAACTTTGATAAATTGGAATAGTCTGTTTCTCTAGAGCAACATACCTACTAAATTGGTCAAAAGCTGGTGACTGTGGGTAAATCACTTAGCCTCATGGGAGTTGGATTAAATTCTCTCTACCTTTGGCTCTAAGAATCAGTGTTTCCATTTACATTAACTAATAAGGGGATCCTCTTCCTGACACAGTTCTGATTCTTAAACTAATTTTTCCCCTAAATTACTACTGCTTTCCAAAAACTCGTGCCATTGCATCATCATTTCATGCCAAGTTAAATTGTCTAAGATTACTGCCTGTGTCACCTTTAGGATACTGGATTTTATGCCTAAGAAGAGTATAAATGGATGACTTAGATCATAAATCCCAGCTTCGTTTGTTCGGTGACTAGTGAGCTTCCTTTATGAGGTGCAGGACTTACTCTACATTTTCCCCTTCTATGCTTCTACATTCTCCCCTTCTATGCCTCTACATTCTGGAGCTTGGACTCTTTTGGTCACTAGAGTTACCAGCTGGGAATGAATGAACAAACAAAAACAGATGTATAATTATTGAACTGTTTTCAAAAATACCCACCTCGTCTCATCTTTACAACACCCCATGAGGAGGAGTTGCTGTCCGCATTTAAGGTGAGGAATCCATCAGATTAAGAGACTTACCCAGTAAGTGGTGGAATGGGGATTCTGCTTCCAGTGCTTTCTCCAGTAGATCTCAGCTGCCGGCTGGTGCTTATGGCATAAGTGTGTGGAATTATAGTCAGATGCTAAGAAAAGCTAGACAATTTGCAAAACTAACAAACAAAAAAACAGCTCTTTTTTCTTAATGGATTTGTACCTGCTATTATTTTTTTTGTTTAGATACCATTCGTATGCAAATGGGCATAAGTCTTTTTTTAAAATTCATTAATTTATTTAATTTTTGGCAGCGTTGGGTCTTCATTGCTGTGCGCAGGCTTTCTCTAGTTGCGGCGAGCAGGGGCCACCCTTTGTTGCTGTGCGCGGGCTTCTCATTGCGGTGGCTTCTCTGGTTGCTGAGCAACGGCTCTAGGCATGCGGGCTTCAGTAGTTGTGGCTCGCAGGCTCAGTAGTTGTGGCCCACAGGTTTAGCTGCTCGACCAGGGATTGAACCCATGTCCCCTGCATTGGCAGGAGGATTCTTAACCACTGCACCACCAGGGAAGTCCAAAATCATCTCTTCGGTTTTTTAAGAGTACCAATCTTCACGTTCCATAACAGGGTGCCAAACTCAGTGAACTGATTTTACCTCAACAGTTCCACCTGTGTTATGCCATCTATAGAACTGTTCTTTTCCATCATTTCCCGTGTTGTCGTGCAGGGCTGCATGGAACCAGATATGACTCTCTCCAGATCTGTAGGGATCCTCTGTTCCACATAGCAGGATTCCCACTTGACTCCTGCTGAATGTTTGGGAAACATTACTACAGCTGTCCCCACACACCCAGCCTGCAGGTAGGACTCATGTTTATCAAGTCTCTGTTATAAGCAGATGTTTGGCAAATTTCTCTTACTGATCCCCTAGAGACCTGGTGAGGCAAGTATTACACATTTTTTTCCAAGTGAGGAAACTGGGGCACAGGAAAGCTAAAAGTTGTTAGGTAAACTAGAAATCACAGAGATATGCCTTGGGAATATAATAGGAACTCAGAATGTAAATGAAACTTTGAGGACAGCAGGGCTGAGACCTTGTGCAGCTAGGGCATGGGGACAGGTGCAGCTCAGAGGCTAAGTCAGCCAAGCGCTGGGATATGGGAGACAGGAGCCCAGCGTGACCTTGAGCAGGTCCCTCTGCGGGAGTCTGCCGGGCTGAGCGAAGGACACATCCCTTCCCCCAGGGATTGGGGGAAGGCAGGCGGCCTCTGCAGTTATGAAGGTGGAGTCCCTATTTTGGGGAATATGGGATGTTTAAAAGAGTCCAGAGACCCCAGTAATCACAACTTAGTCAGTGTTCTGGGTTTGTCTGGGCACTTGGGGGAGGGGGATAAGAAATGGCATCCTATAGGACTTTGAGCACCAGGATGGGGACCCCGCTGCAAACGAATGAATCTCAGAGAAATGTATTTTGAGACTCAAACTCGAGTTTCACTTATCTCCGAAGTCCAGGCTTTATCCACTGTGGTCTGATGTCTCTAGCTTCCTATGTAAACAAAGGGACACTAAACCTTCCACTTGTCTTTGAATATACGTTATTCTTTAACTTTGACAACAGGCACCTACCTCCAGGTACAGCCTTCAGTGAAGCTGTAAATACACTGGAATAAGTTACGATGGTTACTCATGATGCTATAGTAAAATAGTACATAAAGGCATTATTTTAAAACAGGAAAGGTACTTTCCTTACTCTCAGGTTCATGAGGATTAAAAAAATCTTTTTAGAAGCTCAGTGTCCATCTTGTTGTATTGCCTGGATGTTTTACCTTTGCTCATGAATAATAAATTAACAGTAATCTGTTTCTCTGCCCTTCAACTCCCAGAAAGCAAAGCAATAGGAAAGGGGATTTCCAAATGCAAATGGTTGCCAAAGTCAGCCTGTTTTTCTTTCCTGGGAATCATGAAAAAGCAACAATGAGAACTGAAGTTAAAAAGCTTCTCCACTTGGAAGGTTGGTTTTTAATTCTCTCTGTAAAAACCCTTGGATCAGAAAAAGTAATCTGAATTGCAGAATTGTTAAAGAAATAAATAGAGGGAAAAAATTACATTTCAGAGCCAAAGGGAGAGCCTGTGGGATACATTCCAGAGTAAATTCCTAGTGTAAATACTTGTACTGTTATAAAGAATAAAACAAATGAAATAAACATCTGACAAAAGGAGTTTTTCGTAAAAAAAAAAGAAAAACAGGTTAAATAGAAGGAAGATAGAAGAAAGGAATTTTAAAAGGTAAAAGGATATGAATGAGACATTAAATTTTTAAAAAGCAGAATATATAACTAATCATAAAATCTGGTTCCTTGAAAAAAAATTCAACTCTCTGCAAATACATTTAAAAGCATAAATGAAGTGCGCACTCTTCTAAAGGAAACATAATTTGTAGACTTTTCTGAAGAGAATAAGGACCACGTAGCCCCTCATTACCAAGAAGGGATGAAGAAGATGATGTTGGCCCCCTGTGGATGGGCTCTGCTGGCTTGTTCAGTACTGGATGCCTAACCTGGGGCCTGGCACACGGCACATGCTCAGTAAAGATTTGTTTGAGTGAATAAAGAAAGGAATGAATGGTCAAATCTTTCTTTATGGAATCAACATTACAAGTGAAAACAACACATGATTTTATAATAAACCTCATACCCTGAGGGCAGGGAGATCTGACTGCACCCCTCACTGTGTCACGGCATGCTATGGAGCCTAGTCAGGTTGTCCTAGCCTCTCTGTGTCTCAGTTTCTTCATCTGTAACATCAGGATAATAATACAGACCTCCTGGGCTTGTTGTAATGATTAAGTAAGATAATGTATGAAAATGGGACTTCCCTGGTGGTCCAGTGGGTTAGACTCCTTGTTCCCAATGCAGGGGGGCCGGGTTCAATCCCTGATCGGGGAACTAGATCCTGCATACATGCCGCATCTAAGAAGCCCACATGCTGCGACTAAGGATCCCGCATGCCACAACTAAGACCTGGCACAGTGAAAATAAATAAATAAATTCATTCATTAACTTTAAAAAAAGATAATGTATGAAAAGAATCCACCATAGTGCCCCACAATTATTAGATATTATTATCAACACTAAAACACCATTAAAATTACTGTAAGAAATTTTATAAAGATGACATCTTGTAGATAAGCTTAAATTTTTTTTCTTTTGTTATGAAAATTTTCAAATATATACAAAAGTACAGAGTATAATGAACCCCCGTGCACCCAATACCCAGTTTCAATAATTATCAGCTCATGGCTGGTCATCCCCTTCCCCAAACACTTGGATTATTTTGAAGCACATCCCAGACATTATGTCATGTCATCTATAATACTTCAATATCTACTTCTAAAACAATAATAATAACCAAAATCCCATATCACACTTAAAAATAAATTAATAATGATTCCTTAATTAGATGAATTGCTGGTCGGCTGGAAGCCACAGGAGAAAAGAAGAGAATCGAGTCGGTCCAAGGCAGGGCTTTAGGTAAGTTCTCTCCAGATCCAACATGATAGAGGCATCCACTGTCACTGTCAAGGCAGTCTCTTTGTGCTGAGGGTCTGATGGCTGAGGGTTGGGGGTGGGGGCGAGATAGAGGGGAGAGGAGGGAATAAGTTTGAAGCCAACATTTCATGCCTGAAGAAAAGTAAAGCAAGGGTCTCCCATTATCTGTAATTTTCTTACTTCCCAAAACAAATCTCATTTCATTTGAAACAATTCTGTACAAATTCCTCTGCTTCCAAATTGGTGAGATTTTAGAATTGAATTGTGTCTTTTCATTACCTTGAGTCACAGTTGGTAGTGTGGCTTTTATGCACTGATATCACACAGTGAGCTCATCTAAGGGTGACAAGACTAGTTTAGTTTCTGAAATTTTTTTTTAAAGATTTTTTGATGTGGACCATTGCTTAAACTATTTATTGAATTTTGTTACAATATTGCTTCTGTTTTATGTTTTGTTTTTTTGGCCCCGAGACATGTGGGATCCTAGCTCCCTGAGCAGGGGTTGAAGCCTCATCCCGTGCATTGGAAGGTGAAATCCTAACCACTGAATCACCAGGGAAGTCCCTGGTTTCTGAAATTTAACATAGCACAGAAGCTCACACATCTCTGAGAGAATTCAGTTCTTAGACTATTTGATGCTCTGCTCTCTTTCCCCCATTTCCCCTTATTTGTTCTACAACATCAGGAACCCAGTGGAAACCCCAATTTCCTTCTCTGCTGCTACTTATTAAACCTTAAATTAAGATATTTTCTTTTTTTCTTAACTGGAATTTGAAGCAATTTGGTTGCTCCAAAACATAAGCTACTGGCATTAAAGATATTGAACATCAATAGTTCAAACCCAGATTTCTATTCCCCATTTAAAACCAAGGTGGACGAAAAGTCTAGAGTTCAGTGGCTAACATGAGCAAGGAGATGAAGGACGACGCTGAGGAGGCTAGGAGACAAGGAGTCCCCAGAAGGGGCAAAGGGCACCTAAGATAGGCTGCTTGTTTCTTCTTTGAAAGCCTAAGCCAGCTTAGAAGCAATGGAAACTTCACCTGGAGGAGATAAGGAGTTTGGATTCAGAAGTCTGACCCAGCACAACGGCACTGGGAAACACCCTCCATCCTGCTGGGGAAGTATGTCTACTTCCCCCTTTAGCAGTCTGGTTTGGGTAGGTAGGGCAATGTCTATTTTATTTGCTGCTGCATCCTTGCTGCTGAGAGCAATGCCTAGCACGTGGTAGGGCAGCAAATATGTGTTCTTGACTTAATTAATACTTAAATAATTATTGATTAATTAGTACTGCTCTGCAGCCATCACTATTCCTTACTAAAGGGGCTATTCTACCGAGAACTTGAAAGTTTGACTACCCAAGAGGAAAAAGAAACCAGCATATATTTCTTCTTCTGACCCGAAAAGCCCCTTTAAAACAATCTTTATGACTTTCTTGTGCTTTAATGTATAATTTTAGTGTCTCTAAAATCATGTGGTACAAAAAAATTTTTTTGGTAATAAAACTGATGTAGTGAGTCATGGGCAAAGAACAGATGACCTAGTTTGATTAGATAAGAAGATAGGACAAAGATTTAATGTAGTTCAAAATGAACATTGCCCCCGCATTCATCCTTTTAAGGAATTACTTGGTTTGACGGGCTCAAAATCTTTATCAGCTAGGTTGCTGGAAACCGAGGGCAGGAATGGAAAAGGAAGAGGCATGAGCTGAGTGGGGCCCATTGACCGGGGCGGCTGTGGAGTGTGGGAGGGAGCCCTGCAGAGAGGCTGAGGGGGCAGAGGGTATGAGGTCTACACCAGGGAGGTTACTCGAGGAGCTTCCATGAAAGCAAGAAAAGGAAGAATCAACCAGAGACCCCACCTGCTTGAACCACTGCCAGGGGCCCTGATCATTGCAACTGCCAAGCCCTTTACTCAGAATCACCCTGGCAGCCCCTCTGCCCTCTCTGCCAGAATCCCCGAAGGCCTCCTTCACTCACCTGCGAGCATCTTGCATAATTCCTCACCCTACCTGCCCTCCGGGCCACCCATCCTCAGTGTTTCGCCTTTTCTCAGCTAGCAAAACTTCCAAAAAAACAAGCGTCCACATCAAAGTGACTTAACAGCAAATGTTTTCTGAAATGATTCTTAATACTTATTACCCCCAAATTATAATACAATATAATTTATGAACAAAATGAAATTGTATTTGCTTCAAGAACCATGGTTACAACCAAAAGGGGATGTTGAGTGGGACGATTCAAGTTTCCTCTCCTGTCCAGAGCTGTCCTCCCCTTGAGGGGAACGCTGGTCGCCTGACCAGTCACGCTCGCAACCATGACACCTAAATGTTGTTTTCTAGGCTTCCTCATCGGTGTCCTCCTGCCTGGTGTGGTAGGTAAGTGCTTCATTTCTTTTTAATTGCTCACAGCTTTGTCATCTGAGTCTGCTCAAGGGGACTGTTAGACATGGCCGTGGTGCATTTCTGGGCTTTGTAAAAATTTCAGCTTTCTCCTGTCACTAACTGGTCTGGACAGACATGGGGTCCGTTTCTCTCTGCAGCCTGAATAACTGCATGCGGACTTCATGAGTAGCTACTAAAGAGGAGGCGCTCTGTGGGTGCAAAACCTTCACACAGGACAAACACACACCCCTCTCTGTCTCCTTAGCCTTTCTTTCGCCTTCAAGGACAAGATAGCATACTGGTTACCAGCATAGCTCCTAAGCCAGACTGCCCGAATCTGGACTTCAACTCTGCCATTTTATCATCTAGAAAAACTGGGGCCACTAGCTTAAAGCCCCTCTGCCTCAATTACTTCATCTGTAAGGTGGGGATTGTAGGTCACTGTGAGGATTAAATGAGTTAATACATGACAAGTGCTTAGAGCAGTGTCTAGCACAGAATAGACCATAAATAAACAACATGTGAGAATTTGCTGTTGGTATTTATGGAGAACTCTTCAAGAGCAGAGGGCATCTTATCATCTCAACATACCTCTGAGCAAGGTCATTAGGACCCCCAGTTAACAGATGGGTACCTCTCAGTATAAGTGTCTCAGGCAACTTTCACAAGACTGTACAGTTGCCCAGTGATTGATAACATAAAAACAATTCAATCCTCCGTTTCCCAGAAATGTGTGGATCTGAGTAGACTATGACTTTGGTCTTTGGTCAGACCAAGAACTCAATTAGCAGAATACTGCAGGAATTCAAGTGGTACCCAAATGACCTCGGCTCTGCATCTTACCAGACCTGTAACCATATGGGCAAGATACACAGCTTCTTTAGACCTCAGTTTCCCCACGTGTAAAATGTACTAATAAAAATACCTACCTTATTGGGTGGTTGTGAGAATGAAAGAAGATGTAAAGCTTTGAGCACAGGGCCTGACATACATTTAAGGTTCAAATACGTTCAGTGATGAATGAAGGCCGGCCAGGGGGAGGAGGCAGAGGGAAAGAAGAAGGAATATCTTCAGCCTCTCGTTACTCTGCTTCCTCCATTAGCTCCTCTCTCCTGAGGCTCTTCTGTTGATTTTCTGTGACGGGTGAGAGGCAGGCTCCAGGGCCAGACAGGCTGGTTACAAAATCAGCCCCACCGTCTGCAGCTGCACCAGCTCTTTCACTTCTCCAAGGCTTGGATTTTGGTCTGTAAGAGGAAGACCGCAATAATATCTTTTGCACAGATGAGCTGGGCAGACTCAGTGAAGACAGGTAAAATTCCCTCTGTGTCTGCTACAGAGGGATTGCTATTTTCTTTGATGGAGGTTAGCAGTGGTGTTACAAAAATGAGAGAAGAAATCTGAAGACAGACGAGGTAAAGGACACTGGACTATCTATGTTCGGGATAGAAAATCGACTCTAGGAAGGATCTTCCGGAAACTGTGCATGCTTGTCACCTCCTGAAAACTTCTGCTAAGTACAATTTTATGTGCTAAATACGATTGATCGGGTAGTGATCTGGGTGAACAAAACCAATGGTGGCATTTGACTCTTTCCAAGTACACATCACCACTTGATGCACTGAAGGAGGTCCAAAAATAAAAATAAAAAAAACAAATAACAGTATGACACTATTTGGTTGGTAAAAATAACTACCTAAGGAAACAGCCCCATTCATTGGAAAATAACACATCTTGAATGTTCAGAGCTGAGACCATGGGCTTAGGAGAATTTGCTTCCATCTTAATGATATTTGAGCAAAGACCTAAAGGAGATGAAGAAATGAGGCATGTGGAAAACCCAGGAAGAGTATTCTAGGAAAAGGGAAGGGCCACGGCAGAGACCTCAGATGGGGCCATTCCAAGCATGGTGGACCAGGAGAAAGGAGGTCACTCTGGAGAAGCCAAGGGGCAAGTGGTAGAAGATGAGAAAAAGACAGGGGATGTGCTTACTTCTCCTGCCCACCACCAATCCCTTAGCAGAAACTTTGGGCCTATTAGAGAGGCAAAGCTTTACCTCTGGCCATTTTAGGTTTTCAGCTGTGACTCTTTTTTTTTTTTTTTTT
>NW_020174698.1:753669-776748 GCF_003031525.2 Neophocaena asiaeorientalis asiaeorientalis
TTTTTTTTTTTTTTTTTAACTTGCACAACGTTACATGTCAAATTTGTTCAATAAAAAAGTCGGCTAGGGGCTTCCCTGGTGGCGCAGTGGTTGAGAGTCCGCCTGCCGATGCAGGGGACACGGGTTCGTGCCCTGGTCCGGAAAGATCCCACTTGCCGCGGAGCGGCTGGGCCCGTGAGCCATGGCCGCTGAGCCTGTGCGTCCGGAGCCTGTGCTCCACAACGGGAGAGGCCACAACAGTGAGAGGCCCGCATACCACACACACAAAAAAAAGTCGGCTAGGACTCCTTAACAAAAAGGCAGATTAATAAAACAGTTTATTAATGCGTGCAGCGCACAACACCAGGGGGGATCCTGTATGAAGAGAAACTCAAAATGGCGGCTTAGAATTCCAGTTTCTGTAGCACCTTCAACTAAGCACGATACACCTGTAGGAACGTGACAGGACAGAGGAAAGCAGTTTTAGTCTTCCAAGGGAGGAAACTGTGGGAAAGTAAATACGTGGGAGAAAACTAATGGCGTAAGTTTCATTTGCAGATTCTTCTGGTGCCTTCTTTGGGCTGATAAGAATCTGCCTCCAGTAAAGTACCAGGAGACTTTATTGGGTTGGCCAAAAAGTTCGTTCGGGTCTTTCCATACGAGCCTACCAAAAACCCGAACGAAATTTTTGGCCAGCCTTATATATCCTGCCTTTAGGTGGCAAAAGGGGGAGGTCAAGAGAGCTTTTCCTGCTTCTTAATGGCCTTCAGCTCAAAATAATTTTATGTCAAAGAGACATATTTGGGGGTAATATATTCTGGTTTCCTTCAGACCCTAGAATAAAATTTTGTCAAAGGTCTCTTGCCTCCAGTGGACTGAATGTAGGTGAGATTGAGCTCTCATGTCGCATGAATTGACCAAGAAACACAAACTACACCAGTGCGAAATTATCCCCCTTCCTGTCGAGACTCTTCTCGGGAATGCTGGGTTCCATGGCAAGCCCTTGGGCAGTTTCCCTCCACAGCCCGGACCATTCCACCTGAGCAGTTATGCTCGGGCACTTGGAACCAGGATGCAGGCCGGTAAGAGCAACCACTCAGGAGTGGAACCCGCCTACATGCAATGAAGCCAGGTCAGCTGAGAGAGGTGGAGGACAATGAAGTAGGAAGAAGAGATGAAGCAAGAACCAGAGAAAGGAGGAATGAGTTCCAGGCTGAGGTCCTGGAGGCAGAATAGAATCCAGGCGAAAGCTTGCCTCAGAGGAGCAGTAAAAGAGGCCCGCATACCACACACACAAAAAAAAGTCGGCTAGGACTCCTTAACAAAAAGGCAGATTAATAAAACAGTTTATTAATGCGTGCAGCGCACAACACCAGGGGGGATCCTGTATGAAGAGAAACTCAAAATGGCGGCTTAGAATTCCAGTTTCTGTAGCACCTTCAACTAAGCACGATACACCTGTAGGAACGTGACAGGACAGAGGAAAGCAGTTTTAGTCTTCCAAGGGAGGAAACTGTGGGAAAGTAAATACGTGGGAGAAAACTAATGGCGTAAGTTTCATTTGCAGATTCTTCTGGTGCCTTCTTTGGGCTGATAAGAATCTGCCTCCAGTAAAGTACAAGGAGACTTTATTGGGTTGGCCAAAAAGTTCGTTCGGGTCTTGCCGTACGAGCCTACCAAAAACCCGAACGAAATTTTTGGCCAGCCTTATATATCCTGCCTTTAGGTGGCAAAAGGGGGAGGTCAAGAGAGCTTTTCCTGCATTTGCTGCTTCTTAATGGCCTTCAGCTCAAAATAATTTTTATGTCAAAGAGACATATTTGGGGGTAATATATTCTGGTTTCCTTCAGACCCTAGAATAAAATTTTGTCAAAGGTCTCTTGCCTCCAGTGGACTGAATGTAGGTGAGATTGAGCTCTCATGTCGCATGAATTGACCAAGAAACACAAACTACACCAGTGCGAAATTATCCCCCTTCCTGTCGAGACTCTTCTCGGGAATGCTGGGTTCCATGGCAAGCCCTTGGGCAGTTTCCCTCCACAGCCCGGACCATTCCACCTGAGCAGTTATGCTCGGGCACTTGGAACCAGGATGCAGGACGGTAAGAGCAACCACTCAGGAGTGGAACCCGCCTACATGCAATGAAGCCAGGTCAGCTGAGAGAGGTGGAGGACAATGAAGTAGGAAGAAGAGATGAAGCAAGAACCAGAGAAAGGAGGAATGAGTTCCAGGCTGAGGTCCTGGAGGCAGAATAGAATCCAGGCGAAAGCTTGCCTCAGAGGAGCAGTAATGCCGGGTCTCCTGGGAAGGTGGGCAAAGTGGCCTCCATCTCAGTCATTACATTCCATCACCACCAGGGCTGGAATTAAGGACAATACTATCTTTTCACTGCTGTTACTTCCTCTCCAGCTTAGGAGTGGGGTGGGAGTTTATCACGTATGTTTTTATAGTCTGGATCACAACTGTCCTGACACTTTAGCATGCATCAAAATCATCACATCAAAGATCAAAGATGTTGATTTCTGGGCTCCACTTCCACCATCTGCACCTGTAGCAACTATTTCAAGGAATCCTGACGCAGGTATTATTACATTGAAGATTATGGCTAATAACGATGGTGCTCATATCAGTGTTGCTCTGTTTCTTATTGTTTTAGAAACTCAGCCAGCCCACGAGTCTCTGAAACCTCAACGAGTACATTTTCAGTCCCAAAATTTCCACAACATTTTGCACTGGCAGCCTGGGCGGGCTTGTCCCGGCAACAGCAGTATCTATTTTGTGCAGTATAAAACGTAAGTAATCTGAGCTTCCTCCAGCTAGTAGAGATGGCCACTAAGATTCCATGTTCTAGAAGGCGATGGAGTGTTAGGCTCTGAACTTTTGTCAGTTTCAGAAGGGTTGAGAAGAAGCAGAGGTGGGGGCAGGAGTGTGTCTTCCCTGAAGGTGACACAAAATGCATGATGACGTGTAGTCTGTGACGGGAGATACTTCATCCCTCAGAGACCCAGCGCTGAGACTTCACAGGGTCAGCCTTTGGCTTCACAACAGAGACTCTCAATACACATTTGTCCACTGAATGTTAGAAGCGACTTGTTTAGCCCCTAATAGGTCGTCAATTAAATTGACGTTATTGATAGTTGAAAAAGAAGTTGTGGGACACATGGATGTGAGTGTGTAAACTACATTTTCAATTTGAAGGTCATTTCTTTAGAGTGGGTTTACTATTTAGAAAATTCTTTTCAAAAATGAACGCCTCCTGTAAGCATGAATGCAAATTGGAACACGCTGAGGCATGTTCCTCCTGTGTGATCTTCAGACAAATTCTAGTGGATCGTTGCCAAAATTCAGATATAATCCACTCCTTTCCTGGATTGAGGCCTGGAAACAGAAGCTCCTGATTTGCAAATGGCAGGTTTTCCCCTTCACACATCTCTGTTCAGGGGGCTGGGGGTGGGAGTATGCAGATAGGAGTTGAAGCTCTTCCTTCTCTTACATAGATTGAGATTTTGGCTGAACATGAGACAGGAGATATTATAGTTTAGCTTTTATGATTTTCTATTCAGAAATTCAGAAGATTAGATGTAGGTATGGACCAAAGTAGCAATTTTTGTGCCATAAATTCCTTCATGTCTCTCCAGCATGGGGTAGATCCAAAGTCAGATTTTTCCATTTATCAAGCTCTCACTAACTTCAAAGGACTATTTCCAGAAGTTTCTCAGTCTTTAACTGCTGCTTTTCTCAACATATTTTGTGTAGCAACTGTAAACTTCACAAATCTTTACAATAAAGATTCCTCCACTCCAAAAACAGATTTGTGCGTCGTTGGAAATGCTTCCCTGTAGGAAGTGGGGATTGGTGATCTTTTTATATTTCCCCTGTAGGCAGTATAAACATATCCAAAGTGGGCCTATTTACGGTTCAACATAAACAGTGGATTAGACGTTGTTTTTCCATGAAATTAATGAAGATTAAACGTTAGGGCCCCATGGAAAAATTTCATAGTTGTAATTCTTTTTCCTAAATAGAGCTCTTAAATTTGTATAAATTTCAGAATACCTGGATCCATTCCTACCTATGTGATATTTTCAATATCACAATGCAGATTTATATTTTCAAAATCTTTCGTTTTGGGTCTATCCAGTTCTCATGGGTCTACTGACAGTTTTTGTCCCATTTAGGATAGGACAAAAAATGAAGTATTACACTAAAAAAGAAGCCAGTCATTAGAGCTAAATTCAGCTAGCAAAGGCAATGTCTAATAAGAGTTAGAAAACATTAAACTGTGCTTAATATATGTTGTTGGTTCTGCTCTTATGGTGTCTTCTGATATAATGAAACTGCTGTCAGCATATAGTTTACAGAGTACAGACATCAGCAATGCTCTTCATTATATGGCTAAAAAGTTATATTTCAAGTCCTTCAACAAATATTTTGGAAGCTTTCTCCCCAGCCTCTAATTCCTGCTCTGTTCCCACCATCATCTTATTGCATTTTCTTTGATTTGTGACTGGTAAGGAAGGGAAGCATTAATCCTCCCTTTTGCTGTTACACCATCCCACAGTCTTAGGCTGAATGAACGTATCTGGCGCTTTGCCTCATTACCTTTTCTTCCTGGGTTCTCCCCATTCTCTCCCAGCCTCTGATTACAAAACCCCTTAAAGAGCCCTTCCTACAACCTTGTTCAGTTGTCAAATAAGAGATTGATGCTATGTGTTGGGTAAGTGTCACCTGAGATGAAAAGTGATAGCAACTTCTCAGAATCAGCCACGTCACTCAACAGCAAGCTGATAAGAAGTGAGGAAAACCACAAAGTGTTGAAACCTCAGGAGCCTGAAGGACATGGAGAGCTCGTAGTCAAAAATGGAAGTTGGTTCAGACCCCAGAAGAAAAACTTCACTAAGTACTAAAACTCCAAAAACCCTCATGCTAGTGTTACAGAAGGTATCAAGCTTGAGTTTATATTTCAACGAGATAGCACTTTGATAGCACTTTAATTAATTTAAAACTTTTAAAGATACTTAAGAACAGCTGTCAGCTTTCACAGTGGCGCTGATATTGGAGGACAAATTTCAGCCAGTCTGAAAACTGAATAGACTGAAAAAAACTGAAGACTCCTTCAATGGAATAAAGGAATGCAGATTTTTGTCTTTTCCCTTCTATAGGTATGGACAGAGACAATGGAAAAATAAAGAGGACTGCTGGGGAATTCGAGAGTTCTTCTGTGACCTTACCAATGAAACGTCAGACATATGGGAACCTTACTACGGGAGAGTGAGGACAACCCTGGCTGGGGTCCACTCAGGCTGGACCATGACACAGCGGTTCTTTCCCTGGTGGGAAAGTGAGTTCCATGGAGTTTCTTTGCATTTGCTTTTCCTGCCCTTGAATAGCCCTCATGGAGCATGGTTAGCTAGCTACCAGGCCCTGTGCTTTGGTGAGGTCCACACCATCGTCTCACTTGATGTCATTCTCAGAACAGCTCTAGCAGATGGCTTTTACTATTCTCGTTTACAGCCCAGGAAGTCAGGGCACAGAAACTTTAGTAGTAGCCCAGGTCTCAGAATTCAAATTTGGCTGCCTCTGATTCAGAGCTGACATTCTATCCCACTGCCAGGATGTTGCCTGCTAGAAAAAAGAAGTATTTTTAGATGGCAGAAAAGGAGCCATATGGGGTTATTCCTAAGCATGACGGTGAAGTTCTTGAAAATACACATTAGAAAAATTTTCTATTGAGGAAATTAAGACTTTTAGTCACCTGTCCAAAAGAGGAGACAAAAAGTGCTCTCTTGTATCCATTTCTCAATGATGTATATTCTTCTAATTTAGTCATAATGTCAGAATAATATACTATAATCTATGATGTAAATTATAAATGGAGCCATTGCCAGCAGACCTTATACAAGGGGCTTCCCTGGTGACGCAGTGGTTGGGAGTCCACCTGCCGATGCAGGGGACACGGGTTCGTGCCCCGGTCTGGGAAGATCCCACATGCCACGGAGCGGCTGGGCCCGTGAGCCATGGCTGCTGAGCCTGCGCACCCGGAGCCTGTGCTCCACAACGGGAGAGGCCGCAACAGTGAGAGGCCTGTGTACCACAAAAAAAAAAAAAAAAGACAAAAGGTATGAGAAAAAAGGTTTAATGTGTATGTACAAAGATATGCATAACAAGACAGAAAATATGGGTATTTACTAGTCCTCACAGTGGCAACTAGTCATGAAGCTGTAGTTAATATTTATAACTGCTTTTCTCATGATTTAACTCAACGTTCTCTTTCTTTTCAGCCAGCATCTCAACTTTCCATTTTTGAGGAGTTTGAGTCCTTTTGATCTTTTTCATATTAGCTTAACATAGTCTTAAATTAATTTTTATCACTGAATATAGGAGTTCTAAGAGACACCTCCAAGGATACCAAGAATACTTGACCCCGCTGTATATATAATTCTATTTCCCTTTGATAATTGGAACTAGTCACCCTAGACAACAGAAGTACCGCATTTCCTCCTTGTTGGTTAAATGGCATAAAGAGATCCCAACCTTCAGAAGGCAGCCTCAACTTCCAATTCTTTGAAAATATTGTTGTTATAACCCAGAAGAATTAAGGATCAAATGTATGGGCATTGCCTCCACCTAGATTTATTAAACAGCTTTACTGAGATAAAATTCACATCCCTTATGATTACTCATATAATGTGTACAATTCAATAATTTTTTACTCTATTCACAGATAAGTACAACCATCACCCATAGTCAATTTTAGAACATTTTCATCACCACAAAAAGGAAACTCCATACTCTTTGGCTATCACCCTCCTATTCTCTCCCTCCTTTAGCCTCTCAGCCCTAGGTGACCACTAATCTACTTTCTGTCTCTAAAGAGTTCCCTCACCTTGATATTTCATATGAATAGAATCATATAATATGTGATGTTTTGTGACTGGCTCCTTTCATTTAGCATAATGTTTTCAAGGTTTGTCCATTTTGTAGCATGTATCAGTGCTTCGTTCCTTCTTGTGGCTGAATAATATTGCAGTACACGGATATACTGCATTTTGTTTATCCATTCCTCAGTTGATGGATATTTGAGTTGTTTCCACATTTTAGCTCCTATGAATAGAGCCCCTATAAGTGTTCATGTACCAGTTTTTGTGTAGACATGTTTTTATTTCTCTTGGGTATATACCTAGGAGTGGAATCACTTGGTCACCCTGTAACTGTATGTTTAATCATTTGAGAAACTACCAGACTGTTTTCCAAAGCAGCTGCACCATTTTCCATTCCCATCAGCAGTGTATGAGGGTTCCTATTTCCCCACATCCTTAGCACCACTATGTCACCTTTTGATTATAACAATCCTAGTGCATGTGAAATGGTATCTCATGTGATTTTGCTTTGCATTTCCCTGATGATTAGTGATGTTGAGCATCTTTTCATGTGCTTATTGGCCATTTGCATATCTCCCTTGGAAAATTGTCCGTTCAGATACTTTGCCCATTTTTAAATTGAATGATTTGTCTTTTAATTACTGAGTTTTAAGTTTTTTGTATATTATGGACACCATTACCTTATCAGATATATGATTTTCAAATATTTTCTCCCATTCTGTGATTTGTCTTTTAACTTTCTCGGTGGTGTCATTTGAAGCCCCAAAGTATTTAACTTTGGTGAAGTCCAATCTACCTATTTTTTCTCTTGCTACTCATGCTTTTGGGGTCATATCTAAGAATTCTTTGCCAAACCCAAGGCTATGAAGATTTATCCTAAGCTTTCTTCTATGAGTTTTATAGTTTTGGCTCTTACATTTAAATCTTTGATCAATTTTGAGTTCATTTTTATATATGATGTGAGGTAAGGGTCCAACTTCATTCTTTTGTATATGGCTATACATATGTCCCAGCATCATTTGTTGAAAAGGTATTCTCTACCCATTGAATGATCTTGGCACCCTGTTGAAAATGCAAGCCATAGAGAGAAAATATTCACAGTGCATGTTTGGGACAAAGGACTATGTCCAGAATGTATAAAGAACTTTTACAAATCAATAATAAAAAGACAAGACAACTAATTTAAAAAATGGGCAAAGACTTGAACAGGCTTTTCACAAAAGGGAATATTCAAGTGGCCAATGAACATATGAAATTCCATTAGTCATCAGGGAAATGCAACTTAAAAACACAATAAATTGGTACTATACACTTACCAGAATGGCCAAAATTAAATTTTTTAAAAATAATAATGCCAAGTATTAGAGGGAATGTGAAAAAAATGGGAACTTTCATACACTGCTGAAGGGAATATAAATTGGTGTATCTACTGTGGGGAAATGGCAGAATTTACAAAAGCTAAACATATATAAACTCTATCACCCAGAAATTCCACTCTTAGTTATATTCCCAACAAAATGAATGTTTCTCAAGTGACATATACAAGAATGTTCCTGCTACTTTACTCAGAATATCCAAAAACTAGAAACAACCTAAAAGTCTGTGAATAACACAATGGATGAATTGTGTTATTCATACAATTAAATACCACACAGCAATCAAAAGAAAAAACTCTCTTTTTAAAACGTTTTTATAGCATTCTTTATATATATATATATATATATATATTTATTTATTTATTTATTTTATTACTTATTTTTGGCTGCACTGGGTCTTCTTTGCTGTGCACGGGCTTTCTCCAGTTGCGACGAGTGGGACTACTCTTCATTGTGGTGTGCGGGCTTCTCATTGTGGTGGCTTCTCTTGTTGAGGAGCACAGGCTCTAGGTGCACAGGCTTCAGTAGTTGTGGCACGCAGGCTCAGTAGTTGTGGCTCACGGGCTCTAGAGCACAGGCTCCTTAGTTGTGGCGCATGGGCTTAGTTGCTCCGCGTCATGTGGGATCTTCCCGGGCCAGGGCTCGAACCTGTGTCTCCTGCATTGGCAGGCGGATTCTTAACCACTGAGCCACCAGGGAAGCCCCGAAAGAACAAACTCCTGATACATGCAACATGGATAGATGTATAGACTTTAGATTGCCAGGGCTACCATAGCAAAATACGACAGACTTGGTGGCTTAAACAACAGAAATTTATTTTCCTACACTTCTGGAGACTGGAAGTCCAAGATCAAGGTGTCCACAGGTTTGGTTTCTTCTGAAGCCATTCTCCTTGGCCACTTTCTTGCTGTGTCCTTCCATGGTCATCCCTCTGTGCTCAATTGTATGTGTCCTCTTATAAGGACACCAGTCATATTGGATTAGGGACCATCCATACCACACATATGACTTCATTTTTTAAAAAGCCATATGCTTTTTTTAAAAAGACCCTATCTCCAAATGCAGTCATATTCTGAGGTACTGGGTGTTAGGACTTCATCCTATGAATTTGACGGGAGGCACAATTCAGCCCATAATTATATATATACAAATAAAAGTGAAAGAGTGAAACAAGGCAGACACACAAAAAAGTGTATATTGTATGATTCCAAAAATGAATGTACATGGCGATAAAAGTTAGGAAAATTGTGGTTATCCTCTGGGGTTAAGTAATTGGAGGAAAGGTGAAGGAGGTTTCTGGGGTGTTGGTGATGTCCTGTTGTTTGTTCTGGATGGTAGCTATACAGGAGTGTTTATTTGTAAAGATTTGTTGAGCCATATCCTCACAAGTTATTTGTCTGTATCTATCTTATAAGTTGATAAAAAGTGTATTTAAAGATTTTAAATTCTAACTAAACAACAAAAAAGAAAGCATCAACTTTCAACATGTGTTCACAATAAAAACACAAGGAAGCAGATCAACACAAGCAAGGTTGGAAGAAACAAGTACTGGCTGGACCAGTGCTTCAAGGTTTTGTAATATTGGAAGCAGATAATAAATTAAATAACTTAAAAAAATAACAGAGGGAATAAAAACATAATCAAAGGACAAAATATTACTCAGACCAAATAGATTGAAAAAGACCCAAATAGAGCTCATAGAAATGAAAAAAATATAATCATTGAAATTCAAAAAGTTGATTTGGGGGGTTAAAGATCAGTTTAGACATGACAAAGTAGTAAACTGATGGACTGGAAGACAGCTCTGAAGAAACCCTTCAGAATACTCCACTGAGAAAAAAAAGATGGAAAAAGAAAATGACATATGGAAAATCGAATGAGAAATGCTAACAGATGTTGAACTGAAATTCTAGAATAAAAGCATGTATGTCTCTGTCTCTATCTATCTCTAAGTTGATTGATCATGGCTAGTTTTCAAGAATTATAAAAGATATGTACCTACAAACTAAAAATACATAATGAATGCCGAACAAGAAAACAAAACCCATTAACGAATTAAATCATTTAGAATTACCATAGTTAATCTGGGGCAAATTAAAGTGACTATTAATTTATTTAGTTTTCTTTCCTAGTTAGCGATCATCTGATTATTGATACCAAATGCAAGAAACAAAAATTCTCTCTTGATCCTTCTCCTGCTATTCCATAGTATATAACATAATTCTGTTGAAATAATTTTATAGCAACAAGTCTTCAAATGATTTTCAAGCTGCTTTGAAATTTTACATCTTTAAGGACCTACAAAATATTTGCCTTACACTAAGATCTTCACCCAAATAACTTTTTATACTTCGTTTTCCAAAACAATCACTGCAGGCTGTGGAAATGATTGATAAAAGTCCTCTTAAAGCTGATTCAGAATATATGTCTTTGCAAATAAAGAATCATCTGCAAAGAAACTTCTCAGATATTTATATTTTAGGTGTTAGCAGTATCTCTTCATAATGATTTTTGCCAGATCCTTGAGCTTAATAATGATTTGTTATTATGCATAATGTGTCCATATGAAATATTACATTTTTGGGTGATATTGTCAAATTTTCCTATTTTTCCTCAGCAAAAATAGATCCTCCATTCATGAATATAACCCAAGTTAATGGATCTTTGTTGGTGAATCTCCATGCTCCCAACTTACCATACAGGGACCAAAAAAGAAAAAATGTATCAATGGAATACTACGGGCTAGTATACCGAGTCTTTGTAATTAACAATTCACTGGAAAAGGTAAGTTCAGATGAATAGATTAGTTTGGTTTTTTTTTTTTTTGTTTAAGCAACATTTTAGCCATAAAATAGGTCCTGTCTTTTGCTACTCTATCCCCTCTTATTTTTCCTTATCGTTTTTTAGTTCCTTCTCACTTTCACCCTCATTGATAAGCAATTAGTGGTTATCATCGCTATCAGAATTGTGTGTACGTGTGTTTGCACCTTTCCCGTCATTCAGCTGGTTTCCTTTTGATTTTCCCTGCATATCTAAAGATTGGTATTAACACTATTTAATTCCACTTGATTGTCACAAATATTCATTTTTATGGACTTTACACACCTTATTTTAAAGTGGCTTTTGGATCAGAGCATTATATATTAGTGCCAGTTTTGCTCTGATATTATAATCCTCCATTGGTGACTTTATTTTGGTTTGGTGAATGTTCCTTTGTTTTGGTGTCCATCTAAGACAGGGTTCCTTTGGCTGTAGAAAACAGAAACCCATTCAAACTGGTTCAAATAGAAAAGTGGAGGGGAGAGGAGGATTTTTACTTGGAGGTAATGATCAATCTTACAACAGCCAGAAGCAAGAAATAAAGAGCTGCCAGGCTTTGCAGTCACTGGGAAGGAGAAATGGAGAAGCAAGGTGTAAAGAATCTCACTCTGTTTCTCTGTGGTCACATGCCACATGTCTACAACTGTCCCCAAATCTACTCCATTCTCCTCACTGCACAGTTCAAATTCTTAAAAAAGAGACTCTGACCACTGGGTCAATCAATCAGCAACACTAGGGAGAAGTCATGTGGTTCCTCCACAGCCATGTGACCTGTCCCTTTCTCAGTCTGTGAGCTAGGACTCTGGAGAAGGAGGATGTGTCTTGGAAGAAACCCTACAACCCATCTAAACTGGTCATGAACAACTTAGTTTTATCAAAAATAGAGCAAGTCAATGACTTACTGGAAACCATTTATCATCTCATTTTTCCCCCTTGTGTGTAGGAGCAAAAGGTATATGAAGGAGCTCACAGAGTTGTTGAAATTGAAGCTCTAACACCTCACACTGGTTACTGTATAGTGGCTGAAATGTATCAGCCCACATTAGACAGAAGAAGTCAGAGAAGCCAAGAGATATGTGTGGAAAGTCCTTGAAGTGCTCTGCAGAGTGGCAATCCAAACTTCTGAGAATAGGTCAGCTCGTTTTGAAGAATCTCATTGAAAGTTGTTTATATATATATATTTTTTTTCTGAAATATAGTTGATTTACAATGTTGTGCTAGTTAGTTTTTATATATTCTAAATGCAATGTTCACCGCTATACTTCATAGACCTCTTTGTTTAATCATTCTTTCTTCCTTTATATTTTATCTGTAAACTAAATTTAAGCAGTTCCCCTCCGCAAAAAAAAAAGAAAAACATTAGAATTTAAAGAAGAGGCAGAAAACAAAGGGCTCTGTGAAATACAGAACTTTATTTCTGACAGTAACATCTCTAACATAATCTCCATTCTTCTAAGTCAGCTAAGTAAAAATTAAAGAACCAAGGAGCAGTAGGCATGTTTTTAAATGTTGAATGAATTTTTAAAAATAGCATCACAGACAAGCAATCCTGATGCAATCCTTTTTCACTATCTATTGACAGTTAACTTGACATAGATATTTCAACTTTCACATAAGTGGAATTTTTATGTGAATGAGCATTTTCCCATACATTTCTATTTTATATGAATATACTTTCCATACATTCATTTTCTATTATATAATATTCTTACTTAATGAACCAATATTTTCTTTTAAATTCTGTTCTATGTAAATAAGAATAATATTTGAAAAAAAGCCTCTCATGATCTCTGGATTAATATCTAGGTTAAGTTTATCAGCACTAACATCTAAATACCAAAGGATGCCTACTCAATACAATTTCCTTCATTTAACACATACTCACATTAAGGTCTTCTTTTCTGTTTTTGTTTGTTTTTTAATATTGCCTGAGAAGAATGTATCTTTATTCTCAAAGTCAGGTATAAGATTTTTCAGCGACAAAGTGAAAAAGAACGTTTAACTCTAATTTATACCACACTCATTACTCAATCCTCCTGGTGAAGTGTCCCTTGCCAGTGGCATCTTCATAATCTCTATATACAAGGATCTTTTGAATGACAGTTTGGTTGGGGACATAGGGTATGGTTGGGGACCAGGTAAAGAAGTTGACTTGCAGCTGAAAGCGTAGCATGGGTGGTAGGTTTATTGGGGAGAGGGGCTAGTGCTGGCAGAGATTGTAGAGCCAGTTAAAACCCACCAACAATCTCCTAGCAGCTCCAGCCCGCAACAAGTGAAGGTCTATGGGCTCGGGCTCCGTGTAGCAACAGAAGGCTACCTTCCTCACCTTGGGCTCAGTGTTTAAGGCTGTCTTTTTCTGTGAAGAGCTATGAATTGGAGAACATTTGTACGATTCCTCATGAACATTGCTACAAAATGTGACAAAAATATATTGTTTCTGGTTATATACAATTACACACAATAATAAACTGATTAAAAATTCAGAAATGTGTGGAGGGAGAAAGTAAGAGACGGAGAAAGAGCTAGAGAATTATTTTCACTGCTTTCCCATGTGGTCAAAAAAAATGAATTTGAGCACACATCTCAAGATAAAAATTACTTTAATCTATGTTTTTGAATTACAGTTTGCTTTTTTTTTGTTGTTGTTGTTGTTGTTTTTTTGCTTGCTGTCCTTTTGAGGGGGAATTAAGAGCAATGGGATGGGTATAGAGTAAGGATTGTGTGTGGCCAACAGCATTTAAGTTTTTGAAATTCAATAGTCCTGAAGACTGATCTAAAAGCAGTTATGGCTGCCTCATGAAAGTTATTAGGCAGCATCAAGTTTTATTTTATGTTTGTTGTACTTTGTTTTTGCTTTCATGCTTAGGCAAGTTACTTAGTCATGCTTAGGCAAGAGTAAAATACTTTGTAAAAAATGATGACTGTTACATTCTTCCTTGGGTTAGGACTATACTGTACTATTTCAATAAATCTTTCAATTTTTTTGCTTTGTATTTTGACATATCTGTTACTTGGGTTTTTTAAAGGATAGACTTGTCAATTCTGTCAGATGAAATCCTAATTAGACTTCTTAGACCTACACTAAGTTCCAACCAGAAAAGAGCAAACAGTGTTAAGCAGGACTTCAGGCATTCCTTGATCTTGCCCTATGATCAAATGGCAATTCCACTCTTACAGGTTCTCTGGCCAAAAGCTTTGGGGCCATCTTTGTTTCCTCCCTTTCAGTCACATCCTATATTCAATCTGTCAATAAATTCTACTGGCTCTAAACTTCAAAATATAACTTTTCTCACACCTACCTTATTCCAGGCCAACACCCCTTCTCATCTGGATGATTTCTAGAGACACCTGGCTGGTCTCCCTCTCTGCTCTTGCCTCATTCTAGTCTGGTCTCAGCAGGGTAGCCGGGTGATGCTTTGAACATAAATCAGATCATGTCACTCTTCTGCTCCTAACCCTCCAATGGCTCCCCGTCTCATAAAGGTAAAAAACCAAAGTTCTTCCCATGGCCTCCAAGGCCCTGGATGATCTGACTCCTTTTCTCCTAATCTCTCCGGCCTCAGTCCCTAATTCTGACCACTCTCACTTTGTTCCAGCACACTGACCCTGCTGGTTGGCCCTCAAATGCAAACGTTCTGGCCTGAGGGCCTCTCTACCAGCTGCTTCCTGGAAAGCTGTGCCAGCAGTCCATAGGCTAGCGCCCTCACCTACACTAGGTCTTTGCTGCAAGGTTGCCTTATCAGTGACGCTTCCCTCACCATTTGATTTAAAATGGCAAACTGCCCACCGTGACTCTCTCTACCCCTCATTTTCCCTCACAGCGCTTAAACCACCTGACACACTGTCATTCACTTGTTCATCTTGTTTATTGTTTGTCTTTCCCTCCTCCACTAGAATGTAAAGGCAGGTCTGTCACTTTGTTTTGCTTTGTTTTGTTCTGTTCCCACAGCTGTCTCTTCATCCTCTAGAACAGAACCAGTGCATAGCAGATGCTCAATTAATATTTGTGAGATAATTTAGTGAAGCAAGAGTGGAACCACTGACATCATGGGAGAGTTGGTGAGGAGGACAGGGGAGGAGACTTTTCTTATCATTTTGTACAATCTGCTGCCTATCTTCCTCCACAGGTTAGTGTGAGAGAGTGAGCCATTCTTTACAGAAACTCAACGACGGAGATAAGCAGAGATAAGGTCTTGGGCAATTCTGAGCAGAGCTATTCTGGAGTAATTGTTTCTTCCTCCAACTGAGTGTCACTTCCTAGGCATTGTTTGCTCTCCTTGGATAGTGGTCACGTCCAGAATTCCTGCCCCAGGTTTTCTTTAAAAGGAGAGAGGGAGTGCAATTGGGAATGTGAAAAAACATACCCACTTTGATGAGAAGGAATTTTAGAAAGAGTTCTCAATATAGGGTTGAGGTAGGTGTTCATGGAGTAAATTCATTTCTAGGATGGGTTCTCACAGGACAGCAACCCAAGATCACACAATTTGGGATTATTTATATGAGGTTTATGGCATCCTTAGCAATGGCTTTTTTTGCCAGAAAAAATTATTCAGGGGATATTGGGATTGTTTTTAGTTAATTCTTGATTTATGAAAACTGCAAATTCAAATCCTTTGTTATTCTTTGTTTTTAAGTTCAACTCATAAACCTCATTACTCCTGTTTATAAATCTGGCAACTTTTAGCAATCACTTTTAAGAGGACTTTTACAATTTAATTGAATGATTTTAGATATTTATAAATTTAATATATTCCATACCCTTTTGAGCACCTCAATTGTATAACACACAAGTTGTCAAGAACTGTAAGCGGTCTGATAGCTTACCCTGCTCAGAAGCTAACAAGTTAGCCTGTCAACATTTTCTCAAGGCTAGCAGCAGACATGAGACTCCTGGGTCAGAGACAAAGAGCTTTAACACTCAAAGCAGTAGCCTTAGCCAGAGTATCATCATTTTGCATCAGTTCACTGTCCAGTAGGTCTGGGTTAGGGGCTTCCCTGGTGGCTCAGTGGTTAAGAATCTGCCTGCCAAAGCAGGGGACGTGGGTTCGAGCCCTAGTCCAGGAAGATCCCACGTGCCATGGAGCAACTGAGCCCATGCGCCACAACTACTGAGCCAGTGCTCTAGAGCCCATATGCCACAACTACCGAAGCCCGTGCGCCTAGAGCCTGTGCTGTGTAACTAGAGAAGCCACCGCAATGAGAAGCCCGGGCACCGCAACGAAGAGTAGCCCCCACTCGTCGCACCTAGAGAAAGCCTGCATGCAGCAACGAAGACCCAACGCAGCCAAAAATAAATAAATAAAATAAGTAAGTTATAAAAAAGAATAGGTCTGGGTTAGGACCCAATTATAATATGACAACTAAATTTAATGTGGTATCCTAAATGGGATCAAGAAACAAACAAAAAAAAAGGACATTAGGTAAAAACTAAGGAAATCTGAATAAAGTATGGACTTTAATTAATAATAATGTATCATGATTGGTTCATTAATTATGCCAAGTATACAATACCAGAGTAAGATAATCATAAGGGAAATCAGGTGTAGGGTATACAGGAAATCTCTGCACTATCTTCATAAAATTTTTGTAAATGTAAAACTATTTTAAAAACGTTTTTTAAAGTTGAGTAAATGAGAAATGTTAAATAAATTATAGAACATATTGTACTTGAGTATTGAAAACACTGTGAAAATTGTAATCAGTGACTGAAATCCAGGAACACTGCTTTTGAGCTTACCAGGGATGTCATTCTTTCTCACCGGTGTGACGTGGGAAGACATGTGACCAAACCACATCAGTGTCCACCCATAAGTTACAATTTCAGATGATTCTTAGTCAGCACTAATTAGAAGTCTTTCATCAACCACCCTGAGAATGAGCAGAGACTAACCACCAAAAGCAGAGCTGAAACATCTGCGAGAGTGAAACATGTCTGTCTAGAGGGAACTGGGGCTTCTTGGTGTCTGGGTTCTCAGGGGATTTCTTAGGTGGGAAGTCACTATTAACACCAGGCTCTGGCTTACCACAGGGGCGTGGCTCTTCAGAAGCTTGTGTCTTTCAGCAATCCCCTTGACAAACATGAGTCCTTATCTACACAGGCAAGACCCCTCACTCTGGAGGTAGGGAGAGGGAATTAAGGGCCATATTCACTGATGCCCCATCCTCAATAGCTCCCTAACCTTCTATCATCCCACCCTGTTCACAATCATCTAGGGATTATAGCACTATCCCTCCCTAAACACTCAAAGTCCTAAAGTGAGAGACGAGAGTGCCAACATTTCTCGTCTGTAAAATGGAGGACAACAGGAAAGGGTTGGTCTAAGTCAGTGGTCTGAAACTTCAGTCTACGTGAGAATCATCTGGAGGGCTTGTTACAACACAAGTTACTGAGTCCCCCTCCAGAGTTCCTACTCAACAGAGGACCAATAATTGGCATTTCTGACAGGTCCTCGGGTGATTCTGATGCTGCTGGTTGGAAAGCCACTCTTTGAGAACCACTGGCTTAAAGGATCTTGAGGACATCTTTCTACTTTCATATTTATTAAATCCATGTATCTCAGACTCATGTGGTGATAAAAATCACCTGAGAACTTGGTTAAACATACAGATCAGCAGACCCTACGCTAAACCTCCTAACTCAGAAACACCAGGAGAGCACCCCAAGTGATTCTTACGATCAGAGGAGTTTAAGAAAATTCATTGCATAAAAACTCAGGGGACCATCAATGAAGATGGTGTTAGGTTGGAGCAGGGCATGGTGGGGAGATCACAGGCAATCAAGGACAGCATGCAGCCCCAGAAGAAATGGGTAAAGCTGAAGGAGGGGATGAGAAGGGATCATCAGGGGCACCGTTTTGCCTTGACCCCTGCCCACTGGGTGTAAAGCACTGCAGAAATCATCTCAACCACTTGGCATGCTTCTTTACTACTCTACCAGTACTATTGGATGGGAAGGGCAGGAGGCTCCAGGGAGGACAAATGGCAAAAAGGTGATAGATACGGGGTTAAAGAGCAATATTGGAAGGTCATCAAATGCAGCATTCATGAGTGTTTTGAATGTGCTTGGTTTTCCCTAACATATAACAACACATCAATGGAAAAGCCTTTTATTATTTATTTACTTTTGTATCCTCTCTTACATGAGGGACAAAGCTGGTCTTATGAGTAATTAGAGCATATGGCTTCTAAAGCCTCTTATGGCCAGGGAGACCATATGTCCAGGTTTTCCCCGGACAATTTACTATTATCTCAGTTTCCTGTGCTGTCCTTACCCCCATTCTCTCTCAAAAGTATCCTGGCTTAATAACTTACATTACTTATATAACTTACATATAGCTCTAAAATTCCACGCGTCCATAGATCTAGTCATAGTCACTTATATTTGTCAAATGCCTTACATTTTAAAAGACATTTTTTGTAAAATGAGTTGAAGATCTTATCCCCACTGTGACATTCTGGAAACAGACTCAGAGAGCCTAAGTGACATGACCAACATCACAGTGCTATTCGTGAATCAGAACTGAAGCCTCTTCTATACCCTAGACCAATGGGTTTCTTCCAAAATAGTATTATTTGAAGGTAAAGTGTTCCTTCTCTTTAAATTATATTATCCATGTATCCCAGAAAACAAAAATTCTGTCATGAAGATGTTCATTCCTTTTATATTTATTTTTAAAATAAAAATATTCTAAGCCTCCATCAACTAATACATCTGTGGAGTTAAGTAGAGAGGTAGTAGAAAGCTGGGTCTACTATAGTAGGTAACAAAGCATATGCCACCACCGTAACTGCACCACACCCTGGCAGGAAGTAGAAAGAAAAATGGTAACAGAAGGAAAGAACAGTGAGTAGAAAGGCAAATCCCCTCAAAGGTATTTTTTGAGGGGAGGTGTAGGGTAAGGAGAGCATCACAATTCCTGCTTCCCAATTTTACCTACATAGTGTCCAGTAATGCTAGTCAGTTCATATTAAACAGAAACTAATTCTGTCTGAAAGCAATGTGAGGCTTTAATTCAGCCTAAATTCTCCTCTTATAGATTAAGCAGCAGAGAGAAATTTCTCCTTATAGAGAAAGCCCTGGCCCAATGATGGCAACCAAGATGCTCCCATTTAAAAGACCGTTTTCAAAATGCCACCATCCTAGAAAGAAGTCTTATTTAGAATGAGACCAAGAATCTTCCTGGAGATATTTCTCCCTTTCTTCTCTGAAAGGCAGCTTCAGGACCATGTTGTTTTTCCGTGTTGTGACCGCCCGCCCTTCTTTCCTGCAGCATGTTCAGGGGGGCTGCTTGATTAAACAAGAGACTCAAGGAGAAGGCCGTTAGAAAATTGGAAAGAGTGGCAGCTAGAGACCAGCTGCTCCTGCCTTATAAATTAGTAGAAGATTAGGCACAGCCAGCTGTACCATATAAATGCCCGGTTTTTGTACCACACCATGACCCGCTGTGTTTATCACATGGTCCAGCATCTGGTCAATTCTGTCCCCAACTCCCATATATCTATTCAAATCAAGCATTGGCTAGGGATTTATTTATGTATATGCTTCAATCTCAATCAGGATACCCTCCTGAGGTCCTAACTTGCAGTGTGGCAGAGAATTAACCCAGCAAGTCCTTTGTATCATGACTATAAGTTCCTCATTCATCTGGAGGATCATTTGATTTTCGCAAGGTTTAGAAGGTGAGTAGTGGCCAAATAAGGAATGCATGCATGTATGTAGATAATAAAGACTAGATACAGATATAGATACAGATATAGATACAGATATAGAAATATAAGCCTCAAAGTCTTTACATACCAAGATATGGATTTTCTAGAATAAGGTAGAAGTAATGTTTTATATGTCTTGAATAATTAAGATAAAAAGGAAAGAGGCTTTCTTGTGTTTTTAAATCTTGAGCTAAATCTGAGGTTACAAAAAGTCTTCTAAGTTTCTTTTGTAAAGACAGTTTTTCCAAGAAAAAAAATCCATTAATTGATGACTTGGCTTTGGGTGTTTGGCTTTAAATGTCTTTGTTCGTTTATTTTTAATGTGACCCAAGTTATGTGGGCCCATCTTTGTGGTGCAGCCCAAAGAATACTCCGATCTTCCCCTCACGCCACACATCAAAACAAAGTCTAGATTGACCAAAGAATTAAATGGAAAAAAGTTAAACAAAAAATAAAATTAGAAGAAAACACTTTAACAATTTTTTCTGATCTCTGGAAGTTAAAGGACTTTAGATTATAAAAACAAGGGAAGACATTAAAATAGAAAAAGATTGATAGATTTTATCCCATAAAACTTTAAATTTTCTAAATTCCCAAATTTAGCACAACCTGAATTAAAAGACAAACAGCATGGTGTGATTTTTTTTTTTTTTGCAACAGATCATGAACAAAGAATTAATAATCTTAACATATGGAAAACTCTTAGGGATCAACAAGGAAAACACCAAAGCAGCAGATAAATAGGAAAAAGACAGAATTAAACAGTTCTCAACAGAGAAAATACAAATTGTCAGTAAATTTTTGTTTTGCACAGTTCATTAGTAATGTTAAAATCTTAAGTTTAAACAAGGTACCATTCTACACCTATCAGCTAGGAAAGATTAAATTATAATAGCAAGGATGCGATGACATCAATAAATGGGGCAATCAATCTGGAAAACAAATTAGCTTCAAAGTGTTCAGATCCCTTGACTCAAATGTTATTTCTGGGCCTCTATACTAAGGGCGGAAATTTCAAAATGCAGGTGTGAATTCAGGCACAGTGATATTCACTCCAGTGTAAGGTTAATAGCAAAACAAAGAGTGGAAACCATCTAAATGCTCTTCAGCTATAGGGAAATGGCAAAGTATATCGGATGTGTCCTTTAGGCTATTAAGTTCTCATTAAAAATCATTCTTACAAGAATTTGTAATGACATAGGAAGGGGGAATAAATTCACATTTCTCTGGCCTAATTAACGTGGCACCTTTTCCATGGGCATTTGATCTGCATCGTGTCCAGTCTATGTGAAGCTTTCCACACAGTACTGAAAGGAATAAAGGTATACCACCCCCAGATATGTCAATTTGGCATAAAGATTATTTTGAGCTAGAGGAAATTAAGATTCAACAGACACAGGAAGACGTCTCTGCCCTCCCCTTACTTGCCTACATGCAGGGCATAAATTTCCCTTTGTGAGGGGTGACTTAAGTTCTCCCCATGTTCCTGCTCCAGAATGAGGAAAGCGACCTTTATTACGAGAGACAGTCAACACCAAGGTGACTCTGCATAAACAAACTTTACTAAAATAACCTGTATCTTCCACTAGTTCCCTCATACACTTCCTAGTTACTTCCCCACAATTTATAGTCCCTTGAAGTCCAAACCCTCTTTTGTTATAAGTTAAAATGTTGCATAAGTTAAAATGTTACATAACAAAAGAGTTTCACTTCTTTTCTGTGAATTCCTGTGCATGTAAAAATATTAATAAACGTGTATTTGTTTTCTCTTGTTAATCTGTCTTTTGTCAGTTAAATTCACAGGCCCCCAGACACAGAACCTAAGAGAATAGAGGAAAGGTTTTTCCTCCCCAACAGTTTTTGACATGTAGAAATTCTTTCATGAATCTTAGCTATTATTGTCATTCTCATTTAATCCTTGAAACAACTCTGTAAAGTTGGCATTGTTTTACCCATTTAATGAAAGAGTGAAACAAGGCTCACTGAGGTCAAGTGCAAGGATATCTAACTGAACTACTGTTTGAAAAAAGGTGGGTCAGAATCCACAGACCATGTTTTTCTCAACACATCCTGCTCCAAAGACTGGAGAATTCAACAAGACTCATCATAAAATTCAACAATATTCCACATTAAAAAGTTGTTTTCAATTGTTTGCAGGGTTGCATTTTGTACTTTGGGGTAGGTATAGAAAGAAATGCCTAAGAATGACTCTGATTGGTAGGAAGGAGGAGGGTTTAAGATATTAAGATTATTCTAAATTAAAGCAATATGAAAAAGAGCTATCATACTAATAGTAATACTTGACTTGCTTAAAAAAAGAGTTTAAAAAATTTGCAGTATAATGATATACCTTGTTTTCTATGATTTTATCCAACTTCAAAGTCTTCTGATACCTGGAGGCAAGTATGCCTATAAATTGCAAATCCGAATTTCTAAACCTGGACTCTGAAGCATGTTTTGAGTGGAATGCTATAAATGTGACCCAGCTGTTACCTACACTTGCAACAAACAGAGGTGTCTCAAAATGGCTTCAAGTGACTTATAAATATCAGTGATGCAAGAAAAAGAAATTACTGGCACAAAAACAGAAATATAGATCAATGGAACAGGATAGAAAGCCCAGAGATAAACCCACCCACAGCTGGTCACCTTATCTTTGACAAAGGAGGCAAGAATATACAATGGAGAAAAGACAGTCTCTTCAATAAGTGGTGCTGGGAAAACTGGACAGCTACATGTAAAAGAATGAAATTAGAACACTTCATACCACCATACACAAAAATAAACTCAAAATGGATTAAAGACCTAAATGTAAAGCCAGACACTATAAACCTCTTAGAGGAAAACATAGGCAGAACACTCTATGACATAAATCACAGCAAGATCCTTTTTGACCCCCCTCCTAGAGTAATGGAAATAAAAAACAAAAATAAACAAATGGGACCCCATGAAACTTAAAAGCTTTTGCACAGCAAAGGAGACCATAAACAAGATGAAAAGACAACCCTTAGAATGGGAGAAAATATTTGCAAACGAAGAAACTGACAAAGGAATAATCCCCCAAATATACAAGCAGCTCACACAGCTCAATATCAAAAACACAAAAAACCCAATCCAAAAGTGGGTGGAAGACCTAAATAGACATTTCTCCAGAGAAGACATACAGATTGCCAACAAACACGTGAAAAGATGCTCAACATCTCTAATCATTAGAGAAATGCAAATCAAAACCACAATGACGTATCACCTCACACCAGTCAGAATGGCCATAATCAAAAAATCTACAAACAATAAATGCTGGAGAGGGTGTGGAG
>NW_020174698.1:778164-787892 GCF_003031525.2 Neophocaena asiaeorientalis asiaeorientalis
TGAAACTTAAAAGCTTTTGCACAGCAAAGGAGACCATAAACAAGATGAAAAGACAACCCTTAGAATGGGAGAAAATATTTGCAAACGAAGAAACTGACAAAGGAATAATCCCCCAAATATACAAGCAGCTCACACAGCTCAATATCAAAAACACAAAAAACCCAATCCAAAAGTGGGTGGAAGACCTAAATAGACATTTCTCCAGAGAAGACATACAGATTGCCAACAAACACGTGAAAAGATGCTCAACATCACTAATCATTATGATGAACCTAGTGGCAGGGCAGGAATAAAGATGCAGACATAGAGAACGGACTTGAGGACACGGGGTTTGGGGGGAAGGGGAAGCTGGGATAAAGTGAGAGAGTAGCATTGACATAAACACACTACCGAATGTAAACTGGATGACTCGTGGGAAGCAGTTGCATAGCACAGGGAGGTCAGCTCAATGCTTTGTGACGACCTAGAGGGGTGGGATAGGGAGGGTGGGAGGGAGGCTCAAGAGGGAGGGAATACGGGGATATATGTATACATATAGCTGATTCACTTTGTTGTACAGCAGAAACTAACACAACATTGTAAAGCAATTATACTCCAATAAAGGTGAGGAAAAAAAAGGAAAAGAAATCTGTTTGTTTCTACTATACCATGATGTTAAATGCATTCTCTTTATTAGATTTTGTTACCTACATTTCCCCTTGGTTTATTTTTGAAAGATAACATCCCTTTTACCATATTTGAGACATATGTCAGTATGGAGGTTTGTACGTTAGAGTTAGTAAGAGAAGGGGCTGCTGCAAAGTGTGTCTCTGTTTGGTACAGAAAGGAGTCATTGAAGACTTCAAAGTGATTTTGAAAATATTTAGGTATTAGAGGGAAAGAACCATCATGCAAAAACACTAAATTCAAAGAGAGGGTTTTTTTTTTTTTTTTTGCAGTACGCAGGCCTCTCCCTGTTGTGGCCTTTCCCGCTGCGAAGCACAGGCTCCGGACGCGCAGGCCCATCAGCCACGGCTCACGGGCCCAGCCGCTCCGCGGCACGTGGGATCTTCCTGGACCGGGGCACGAACCCGTATCCCCTGCATCGGCAGGCGGACTGTCAACCACTGCGCCACCAGGGAAGCCCCAAAGAGAGGGTTTTTAAAAAGCAAAGGAGGTGAGGGAAATGAGCTGCCTCCTTTTTTCCAAGATTTCATCTCATTTTAACTTTTTTTTAGGTACTCTGGATGCAAACATGTCTGTAAACATTACCAATGTGAAATTGCACTTCTTGAATTGGAAGCACATTATTCGATAGAATAGTATAAACATGATCACAGCTGTTTCAAAACATAGGTGTCCCAACATGGTCCACCAAGTGGCTTTTAAATATTGATGATGCAAGAAACATTAACTTGGTTTTATGTAATCGGGCACTACTGAGATTTTGCAAGGCTTCAGATTTTACTGCTAGTGAAAGCTGTAAGTCGAGTCCTCCCTCACCACCAATTTCTTCACCTCGGACCTCCCTCCAACCCTGCTTTTCCAGCATAATAAACAGTTGAATCCCAGCATAATAAACCAATTTTATAAGATGGTTTTATAATCAACCTAGAATATAGATGATACATATGTCTTTCCCTAGTATGGGGACATTTATGAGATCATCCTTTCTGACCACTTCATTCCCAAGGCAAGGGTGGAGGGGTAGGCAGCCGAGAAGAGTGAGAGGAAAAAATTCACCTTTCCAGGTGCTTGAAAACCAAACATTATATATTTGCCACAGGAAAGAAAGAGATGAAGAGAGGGAGAGAGGAAGGAAGGAAGCAGAAGTTCTCCTGTCAAGAAACTTGCAGTGGTGAGTGTGATGTGAGAATGAGAGCAGTTTGGGGAGATAAATAGCAGTAGTTTGGGATTTGTTTTGTTTTGTTTTTAGTTACTGGCTTCAAATCACAATGAAAATTTCAAAACCAGAAAACATTAACTTTAAATACCACTATCATATTATTTCTAAAGAAAGGTAGTTCCGATTAGCACTTCTGAAACTAGCTGTGTTAAAAGATAAGTTTTTTAAAAAATTTTCTCAACTATCATGGTCAATACATTTGTGAAATACGATAAAATGGAATACCTAAAAAATAAAAACAAAGATACAAAAAAAAAAGAAAGAAAACATTAACTTTAAAAACTGAACAAATGACCCTCAACATCATTTGAAGGGTAAAGAGTTACCTTCGGGTACAATGGCTAGTGGCCATATGGATCTGTGTTTTAATACTGAGGCATGTCACACACACAAGCGTACACAATATTTCTGCTGCCCTCTTACTAATGGATTTCAGAGGTATTTCCATTCAGTCTCTTTGAGGTCTGGTGGGGGTGGGGAAATGAGAGAGGAGGAAGTCACTGGTTCTATGGGAAACGGAGCTTGGGTGCAGCCCCTTGAGCTGGAAGAAAGATAAGCCACCTGGGATCCAGCTAACTCATCCAGGCAGCTCAGAATGAGTACCCAAGCCATCCTCAATCTTCTCTTTTTATTTTTTAATTAATTTTTATTGGAGTACAGTTGATTTACAATGTTGTGTTAGGTTCTGCCGTACAGCAAAGTGAATGAGTTATACATATACCCACTCTCTTTTAGATTCTATTCCCATATAGGTCATTACAGAGTATCAAGTAGAGTTTCCTGTGCTGTACAGTAGGTTCTTATTAGTTGTCTATTCTATCTAGAGTAGTGTGTATATGTCAGTCCCTGTCTCTCAATTTATCCCTCCCCCCACCCTTTCCCCCTTGGTAACCATAAGTTAGTTTTCTACATCTGTGACTCTATTTCTCAGACAATTTTCTACAGTATGGTTGAAACCCTGCTTTCTGTGCCTAGAAAATATTTTTTATATTGGAATATCAAGAAACTAGGCTTCTTTTGAATTATCCAGCTTTTCTTTCACAATCGTTGATTGTTTTGTGGAATAAAACTCAGGAGAAACTCAACAATCCACTAATCAGAATCCTTCTTTAACTAGTAATTTTGCATATTTCCTGTAAAATTAAAGTTGAAGCTTACACTCTTCAGTGCTTTTGGTTGCAAACGACAGCAAATTTTCTGGCTAATTTAAACAGGAATTTGCTCGAAGGATATAAATTACTTCACGGAATTGTTGGGAGAACTGTGTTTAGGCAGAAACTAAGGTCAGCAAAGCCCAGCCCATGTCCTGCTGAACTCCGCTCCTCCTAGGTCCTTGCTGCCGGGCCACCAGCCTCACAGCCGCCATTACAAATAATATCTAAGTGGTCCCAAGCCTTTGATGCTCCCAGTGAGAGCATCTGACTGGCCCCCCTTTGGCCACCCACCCATGCTCTAGCAGTCAGGGGTCAAGAGTAGAAAATGGATCTGCCTCCCGTGGCTTCCACTGGGGTCGTGCAAGCCCTGTCTCCCATCCATCTTTGGATTCTCCCCAAATAGGAAGGACACTGGGCATACAGAGCCACAAATTTTAGGGCTTTATGATAGGCACTTCACCTACATTGTCTCATTTAACTATGACAATAACTGTATTATCTCCATTTTTAAAGATGCAAAATTGAGGCTTGGATAAGTTCAGGTGTCCATTAGGATGAGCTCCGAGGTACTGAAGTGCTATCCCAAACATCAAAGAAATCTGAAATTATGCATACTCTAATTCTAATGATAGATGTGTTTGTGTATGTTTTGGGTTTTTTAAACTTTTTATTTTACATTGGACTATAGTTGATTTACAACGTTGTGTTAGTTTCAGGTGTACAGCAAAGTGATCCAATTATACATATACAGAATGTATTTTCTTTGAACAGTGGTGATCTAAATGTGACACAGGTGGTAACACCCTTAACCAAAGCATAGGTTTAATAGAACACCATTTCTTCAGACACACTGGTATCGTAGTACATGAATCTTTAAGAAGAGATTAGTGCCTCTGCTATTTTATAAGCTGCAAACATACTTTCTTCAAGCTACTCTATCAATCTATCTGCAGGTATGGAAGGAACAGATGCTCCTCGTTAAGAAGAAGGAATCTATGCATGAAAGAGCAGAGAAGGTGCAGTTTTTTACCTCTTGGTGACCTCACAGAACACTACTGACCCCCTGTGGCCATATTTCAAAGTGCCATCTTCAACTGAAACCCAGCTGCTTCTGAGGGCCAAACAGCAACAGCAGGAGAGGGTCCCCTGAGTACCATGGTCCCTGTGCTCCTGTGTCATCATTGGGAAACTGGTTGTCATTGTACTGGCATGTGGAATCACTGAGCTAATAAGCCCAGTTTTGCTCTGCTCGAAAGCCACAGCCCACATCCTGAGGATTCGCCCAGTTCTACCCACAGCACGACGTCTGTATTGTGTTTGTTTATATTCACCGAGCACCTTTCCTATTTGGGCCTTCTGACAAGCATTTGCCCTCCATTGTCTCATTTAATCATTGCAATAATTGTGTTATGCCCGTTTTACAGATGAGAAGTTTAAGTTCAAAGATCAGTAATTCCCCCCAACCCCACCCCAAGTCAGATGAATAAAAAGAAATTTTGAAAAAGGATCCAAATCTTCCTCCCAAGGTCTGCTAACATCTCCATGAAGGCTCCTAATGACTATTTGGCCCACAGAAATCTCACCCCTTCTAGACTTTAGTACTCAGCAGATGCTGTTTTGTATTATCTTATGTGTGTGGTAAAAACTTTGGGTGGCTGCTGGGTGGGAGGGAATGTGGGTTTGTAAACCCAGAACAGAAAATCTTTCCAGGACTGGAATCTGCACACATATGAAAAGAGAACAACAGTGACGGCTGATACGTAACAACGGCTCACCGTGTGCTGGGGACAGGACATCTCAAAATGCTTTCTAATGATTACATCTTCATATCAACCCCACAGTGTAGGTATTATTAATAGCTTCGTTTTACAGGTGACAAAACTAAAGCACTGAGAAGTTAAATAAATTGCTGTTATGAGTTGAATTGTGTCTCCCCAAAATTCATATGTTGAAGTCCTAATACCCAGCACCTCAGAATGTGACCTTATTTGGAAATAGGGTCGTTGAAGATGTAGTTAGTTAAGAGAAGGTCATACTGCAGGAGGGTGGGCCCCTAAACCAGTATGACCGTGTCCTTATAAAAAGAATGACATAACTCGTGTAAAGACTGGAGTTATGTTGCCACAAACTAAGAACACCAAAGATGGCCAGCAAGCCACCAGAAGCTAGGGGAGAGGACTGGAACAGATCACAGTCCTCAGAAGGAACCAACCCTGCTGACACTTGATTTTGGATTTCTAGTCTCCAGAACTGTGAGATGATAAATTTCTGGTATTCTAAGCCACCCAGTTTGTGGTACTTTGTTAGGCGGCCCTAGGAAAATGTTACTGTTGTGTAAGGTCACACAGCTCCTAAGTGGTGAAGGCTGAAAATGAACCTGGGCTGTGGGGCTTGGGAGCCCGTGCACAGTCCTGGAGAGAAATGGGGAGAAGGAAGGAGGGAATTGATGACAGAAGTTCCTCCAGGCCCTTGGCAGGGTGGCCAGCACCTAGGACCAGGTGGGAAAAGAGATCTGACTCAGAATCCCCACACTGCAGAAGCTGTAACTCTGTCCCCTGTCTCTCATTTGTACTTCTTATCGCCCAGGATCCCCAGGTCATCGTAGGAGCAATGCCATCAGCAGCAACAGTGGCAATGGTGATGGCTGCCCATGCCACCTTTGACCTTTAAGTTAGGTGTGCTTACCGCCTGTCAGACACCCACAGCAGCAAACAAGTATCCCAAAAATGTTAGCAAGGTTTTGTAAAGTTAATAGCTTTATTGACATACAACTGACATACAGTAAGCTGCCCATATTGACAGTGTACAGTTTGATAGGTTATGTCAAAGGTATATACCCATGACACCATCACCACAGTCCAGATACAAAGCATGTCCATCATCTACAAAAGTCTCATTATGTCCCTTTGTATTATCTCCCTCCACCATTTATACTTTCACCTGGTTTTTTTTTCTTCATTTTTTTTCATTGAGGTAAAATATACATAACATAAAATTTACCATCTTAACCATCTTTAAATGTACAGATCGCTGGTATTAAATACACTTGTAGAGTTGTGCCACCATCACCACCATCCATCTCCATAACTCTCTCCATCTTGTAACACTGAAACTCTATACCCATTAAGCAAATAACTCTCCACCTCCCTCTCTGTCAAAACCTTGGTAACCACCATTCTACTTTCTGTCTTTATCATTTGAACTACTCTAAGAACCTCATCTAATACGAGCTACACAGAATTTGTCTTTTTGTGACTAGTTTATTTCACTTAGCATAATGTCCTCAAGGTTTATCCATGTTGCAGCATATGTCAGAATTTCCTTCCTTTTTAAGGCTGAATAATATTGTATTGTATGTATACACCATGCTCTGCTTATCCATTGGTGGACACTTAGGTTGCTTTCATGTTTTAGCTAATGTGAGTAATGCTGCTATGAATTCTTTGAGATCCTGCTTTCAATTCTTTTGGGTGTATACCCAGAAGTGGAATTGCTGGATCACATGGTAATTCTGTTTTTAATTTTTTAAGGAACTGCCGTACTATTTTCCATACTGGCTGTACCATTTTACATTAAAACTTTCACGAAGCCCAATTTGTCTACTTTTTCACTTGGTGCCTGTGCCTTTGGTTTCACATCAAAGAAATCATTGCCATAGATTTTGCCCTGTGCTTCCTTCTAAGAGTGTTATAGTTTTTTAGGTCTTTCATTTAGACCTTTAAACCATTTTTAGTTAATTTTTGTATGTGGTATTAGGTAAGAGTCCAGTTGCATTATTTTGCATATGGATATCCAGTTTTCTCAGTACCATTTGTTGAAAAGACTGTCCTTTCCCCATTGAATGGTTTTGACTTCTTGTCAAAAACAATTTGACTATATATGTAAGGGTTTATTTCTGGGCTCACTATTCCATTCCATTGACCTATATGTCTGTATTTATGCCACTACCACACTGTTTTGATTACTTTATCTTTGTAGTAAATTTTGAAATCGGGAAGTTCAAGTCCTCCAGCTTTGTTCTTTCTTTTGCAAGATTGCTTTGCCTATTTTGGGTCCTTCAAGAGTCCATATAAGTTTTAGGATGGGTTTTCAGCCAAAAAAAACTCCATGTCATTGGGATTTTGATAAGGATTGCATTGAATCCATAGATCACTTTGGGTAATATTGACATTTTAACATTATTAATTCTTCCAACCCATGAACATGGGATGTGTTTCCATTTATTTATGTCTTCTTTAATTTCTTTCAGTCATGGTTTGTAATTAACATTGTATAAATGCTTTACTTCTTTCATTAAGTTAATTCCCAAGTATTTTATTCTTTTTGATGTTATTGTATGTGGAATTGTTTTCATAATTACCTTTTCAGAACTTCTCTTCTGTTAGTAGAGAAGTTTAGTAGAGAAATGCAACTGATTTTTGTGTGTTGACTTTGTATCTTGCTACTTTGCGGAATTCAGTTATTAGTTCTACCAATTTTTTTGTGGCATCCTTAGGGTTTTTTACATATAAGATCATATCATCTGTGAACAGAGATCATTTTACTTCTTCTTTTCCAATTAGGATACCTCTTATTGCTTTTTATTGCCTAATTTCTCTGTCTAGGACTTCCACCCTATGCTGAATAAAAGTGGTGAAAGTGGTCATTCTTTTCTTCTTCCTAACCTTAGAGGGAAAGCTTTCAGCCTTCCACTATTGAGTAGGATGTTCACTATGGGGTTTTTTGTATACGGCTTTTATTATGTTGAAGTACTTTCTTTCTATCCCTAGTTTATTTTTTAATTTTTATTTTTTATACAGCAGGTTCTTACTAGTCATCAGTTTTATACACATCAGTATACATGTCAATCCCAATTGCCCAATTCATCACACCACCATCCCCACACTCCTGCGGCTTTCCCCCCTTGGTGTCCATACGTTTGTTCTCTACATCTGTGTCTCAGTTTCTACCATGCAAAATGGTTCATCTGTACTATTTTTCTAGGTTCCACATACATGTGTTAATATACAATATTTGTTTTTCTCTTTCTGACTTACTTCACTCTGTGTAACAGTCTCTAGATCCATCCATGTCTCAACAAATGACTCAATTTCATTCCTTTTTATGGCTGAGTAATATTCCATTGTATATATGTACCACAACTTCTTTATCCATTTATCTGTTGATGGGCATTTAGGTTGCTTCCATGACCTGGTTTTTGTAAATAGTGCTGCAATGAACATTGGAGTGCATGTGTCTTTTTCAATTATGGTTTTCTCTGGGTATATGCCCAGTAATGGGATTGCAGGGTCATATGGTAATTCTCTTTTTAGTTGTTTAAGGAACCTCCATACTGTTCTCCACAGTGGCTGTATCAATTTACATTCTCACCAACAGTGCAAGAGGGTTCCATTTTCTCCACACCCTCTCCAGCATTTATTGTTTGTAGATTTTTTGATGATGGCCGTTCTGACTGTAAGACTTTATTTTCAATGTATCTGGGCTTAGTATAAATTACCTGTCAAGTGACATCCTAGCTGAAGGTGCCTGCAGGTGAAAACAAAACAGGATGGTGAGAAGTTGGCCTTTGACATATTGGAGCTCCATTTATGGAGATGCTGCTTAATGGTTCAGAGGATAGACTCAGAGCCAGACCATCTGGGTTTGAATTCCAGTTCCCCTCTTACCCACACCAAATTTCTAGCTGTGAGATCTTAAACTAGGTACACCAATACTTTTGAGCCTCAGTTTCCTCAGCAATTATATGAAAATAATACTTTATAATGTTTCTGGTTTAATAAAGGGAATCTAGTCATTCTGCCTCACACTTTCCCTCTCTTTCATTCAAACCATGACTAGGCGACCCAGTAGAGCTGCCATATATTTTCTCCTGTGATTTAGCTAAATCTGCAAACTGAAATTGAGGAGACGTCCTGACAGGATGCAAGGCAGCAAGAATTTAAGTATGATTAACTTGCAGGCATGCTGCACGAGATCACTGATATATTCTCACAGAACCACAGGAGGGAGGAAAGATAACTATGTTCTTACTCTAATCAACCTGAAGCCAGAAAAGTCACAAATTAATGTACTTTTATTATTGTGATTGGCAGAGTGTAAAAAAATTGTGCTGCTTCAACAAAACAGAAAAAGACTCAGGTATTCTCATATTTCTTTTCTGAGCTAGATTTGAATGGGACCATTCTATCTGATTGCAATTCCTGTAGGTAAGCAGACGGTCAGGCAGCGCACCAAGAATTATAATAATCTATGTGGAATGTTCCTAAAACATGAGTTAATGCTTTCAAACCCATAAAGCTTGGAATTTTATGGAGATGAACCACATTATAGAACCACAGGCAAGCATGTGCTCATCAATATTACCTCAGCTGAATCAACAGCTCAGCTCATTTGCACCTCCTGACCTTCTGGAAGTGACCTGTGAGATGCCTCCTGAAAGCAATTTCTTCCTTTTAAGGATTAAAATTAGATATATAAAAATACACACAACTGGGCTTCCCTGGTGGCGCAGTGGTTGAGAGTCCGCCTGCCGATGCAGGGGACACGGGTTCGTGCCCCGGTGTGGGAGGATCCCGCGTGCCGTGGAGCGGCTGGGCCCGTGAGCCGTGGCCGCTGAGCCTGCGCGTCCGGAGCCTGTTGCTCCGCAGCGGGAGAGGCCACAGCGGTGAGAGGCCCGCGTACCGCAAAAA